>NW_012101266.1:2819619-2837407 GCF_000951045.1 Mandrillus leucophaeus | reverse complement strand
TTGAACCCGGGAGGCAGAGGTTGTAGTGAGCCGAGATTGTGCCATTGCACTCCAGCCTGGGCGACAGAGCGAGACTCTGTCTCAAAAAAAAAAAAAGACACAACTGCATGTTTTCTACAAGAAATCCATTTCAAATATAGAGACTTAGACATGTTGAAACCTTTCAATGACTTTTTATGGTACTTAGAATAATCTGCCACATTCCTTATTAAGGGCTACAAGTCCTGTTGTCTGGCCGCTGCTATCTTTATGACTTCATTTCTTATTGCCTTGCCTTTTATTATTCTGCTCCAAAATGGAATTTCTAGGTGTACTTCCACTTCCTGACCTTTCCATATGCTGTTCCCTTCACTTAACACGCTCAGAGGTCGTCAGGTCTTGCTCCATCACTGCCTTTAGATCATTAATCAAATTTCAGAGGCCTTTCATAATCCCTTGTTTAAAATCTTAACTGCCCCCGCCACATATGTCCTTACCCTGCTTCGTTTCTCCATAGCTATAACCTATTTGATGTTCTTACATTTTACTTTTTGTTTATAAAGGTCTTTATTAACTAGAATTAAAGTCCATGAAAAAGCTATATATCTCTCTCTCTTCAGAAGTATATAATTTTTCTAATCCTATATATATTAAATAATGCTATATATATAATTATATATATGTATTTCTAATGTTCTGATGTTATATCCCTAGGGCTTAGAATAGTGCTTGGCACAGAGGTGGTCTCAGTAAGTGTGCATTGCATGTTTGAAGGAAAAATTGTTTGTTAAATGCTGTTTCCTTAGTGCCTAAAATAATACCTAGAAGAATGGGAGCTAAAAAACAACAACAACAAAAACTTGTTGAATGAGTGGAAGTAACACTATATTATTTATTAGCTGAGCTTTGGAGTGAAACTCTAGTAAACTTGAGTGAGCTAGGCTGCTGCTCCATGTGGAGGATTCCTTTTCTTAAGCAGGGCAATGCCCACCAGTGGTGTACTGGAGCCAGTCTGGACCATGATGGGACTATTTACATCACAGAAAGTGGCTGACTCTACAAATCAGTGTTCCCCTGCCCTCCATCACCACACTGCTATGCTCCCCTCACTGCCCTGACTTGGAGAGCTGTCGTTTTACTAGCCCAGCAGTGGGGACACGAAGAAGGCAGGATGAATTTTCTCTTTCTTACATAGTAAAGAAGGATATGAATTTTGACTTACTTGGGGAACCTAAAACACACACACACACAAACATCCAATACCTGGGTTCCATTCGGACCTACGGGGTTAAAGCAGTGATATATTAGTTTTCCATAGCTGCTGAAACAAATTGCCACGAACTTAATGGCTTAAAACAACAAAAACTTATTCTTACACAGTTGTGAAGGTCAGAGTCTAAAGTCAAGGTGTCAGCAAGGCTATGTTCCTCTTCCTGGAGGCTTCGAGAAAGAATCCGGGTTTTTCCTTGTGCTATTGTTTTTCGGCTGTTTTGTTGGCTTTTTTCAGCATTTAGAGGGAATTTTCCCTCTATGCTCCTTGCCTCACAGCCCATTCCTCATATCACTGCACCATCTTCCTTTTATCACATCTCCTGCTATGGACTCTGAGCTATGGATCTCCTGCTATGCCCTCTCTCTTTTAAGAACGCTTGTGATTACACTGGGCTCACCTGAATGACCTCCTCGACTTCAGGTCCTTAATGTAATCATATCTGCAAAATTCCTTTACCAGGCAAGGTAAAATAGTCACAGGTGTTGAAGATTGCGACATGGATCCTTTCAGAACCTTTATACAACCCACCACAAATGGTTTTTAAACATTGCTGAACACTAGAGTCACCTGGAGAGCTTAAAACTTCTGATGCCCTGGCTGTATCTCAGAACAATTAAATCAGAATTTCTGGGCTAGGACCTAGGCAGTCTTATCCTGAAAACTCTTCAGGTGATTCCAATGTGCAGTCAAGGTTGAAAAACACTCTGTTAGCGGTTTCAGGATGGGATCCAAGTGTATTTATAAAAACGTTTTCAGTTAAAGAGCACCCCTAATTTTTTTCTATCTTTAAAACTGCATGGACTTTTTAATTTATATTCCTTTCATGTGTGTTCTTCTCAACCTAAAAAGTCTGTGAGTTCCTCAAGTTCAGGGTCATATTTTGCTTATCTTTCTCACCACCAGACAATGTGTAATAAACATTTGTTTAATGCATGAATAAACACTTTTTTAAAAGACACTCTTATTTACACAATTCATCTCAACACTGTTGATCACTACATGATGAGTGAAATATTTCTAATGTCCATGGACCCTTAAAAACTTGTTAGAGGCATCGAGAGGGCACAGAGAAGGACTGAGTCATTTAAGCGAGAGAGGAAAACTGCCTCACCCATCATCTCACTTCCGTGATAGTTAACCCATTTCCTTCGTGAATTTCACCCTTCTGTTGTGCTCCACTTCAGTTTCTGCCTTTACCTAGTGCATCCTATAGGATATACAGTGTATTCCGTTCAGAGTCAGAGTGTTCCATATTCCCCAGCAAGGTGGGTGTTGTAAATTGAGAAAATGGCCCACATCCAGAGGAAGGTGGTACAAAGTAGTCTGTGTCAAGTGTTTTTTTTTTTTTTTTTTTCTAATGTGGGCAACTACTTTTTATTTGCATTTTTACTTTTTTCCATCTTTATTGAGGTATAATTGACAAATAAAGTTGCATATATATATGGTATACAATGTGATTATTTGCTATACTTGTATATTGTGACATTATTACCATAATCAAGTTAGTTAATACATCTGTCCCCTCACATAGTTACCTTTTTTCCTTATTCTTTTTGGTGTGGTGAAAACACTTAAGATCTAATCTCCTAGCAAATGTCAAGTATATAAAACTTGTGAACTATAGTCACCGTGCTGTGCTTTAGATACCCAGAACTTATAAAGCTGCAAGATTTTACCCTTTGACCAGCACATCCTCGTTTTCTCCACCCCAACTCCCAGCCCCGGGCAACCACGATTCTATTCTATGTTTCTATGAGCTTGACTTTTTTAGATTCCACATATAAGTGAGATCATGCAGTCTGGCTTGTTTCTGTCTGGCTTGTTTCACTTAGCATAATGACCTCCCATTTCATTCATGTCATCACAAATGGCAGGATTTCCTTCTTTTTACAGCTGAATGATATTACAGTGTGTTTTTCTTTACCCATTCATCTACTGATGGACACTTAGTTTGTTTCCATATCTTGGCTATTGTGAATAATGCTGCAGTGAACATAGGAGCATAGATATCTTTTTGAGATACTAATGTTGTTTCTTACATGGTAGTTCTATTTTTAATTTTTTGAGGAACCTTCATACCAATTTCCATAATGGCTGTACAACTTACATTGCAGCAATCAGCAGCTACCTTTTTATATGAATAGGAGCTACCTAGACATAGATGCGTATTGTGAGGTTTTAAAGGGATATGATTTCCCTTTGAGTGGGAGACTCTGAGTCTATCAGCAGGTAGAGAAGGCAGGTCATTTTCAAGAGGCATCAATGAATCCCTGCTTTTTTTCCCTCATTCACACTGCTCTGGCTATAGTGACCACCTTCTTCTCTGTGAACGTTCCAGGCAAGGCCAAGTATTCTTCTGCCTGCGGGCCTTTGATCCAGCTGGCTGTTTCTTCATCTCGATTTTTATTCCCCAAGATGTCTACTGAGCTAACTCCCTCACCAAATGCAAGTCTTTCTCCATGTGGTGATCCTCTGATCCCCACCATGCTTCTGTTCCCCTTACCCTTCTCTACTTCTTTTTTCCTAAGGTACTAACCACAATCTGGTAACACTTACATAGGAGTTTCATTTTTTAAATTTTTTACTCCAGCTGCTAGAATGAATGTAAGTCCTGCAAGAGCAGAGATCTTTGTCTGTTTTGTTCACTGAAGTGCCTCAAGCCCCCAGGACAGATCCTGGCACAGAGGTTGTACTCAAAAAATATTTTTTAAATAAATGAATGAGGAAAAAGAATTTCAGTAGAAACTAAAGAAATACAGAGAATGATGCTGTAGTAAGAAACTATGGAACTAAGCAATAAGAGCATAATATGGAGACAGTAAGACACATAGAGAGAGAGAAAACTTATATCCATGCCAGTGACAGAGGAGATACAAAGAAGTCAGCTACGAGGAAGGAGGTTGAGATGCCAATGCAGTTTTGGTTAAAGTTAAAATGGAAAAATTATGGTCCAATGGAAGAGACTTATTACTCCTGAGGAATCCAGAGAAAGGCTGAAGACAGTAATTTAACTTAGGAATTGGAGGTGGAAGTGTATAGGTACTAATCATTTATAAGCTAAAAGTTCACCGCTTTCGAAAAAGGCTAGAGAAGACAAAAGGGCATTTAAGGAGAGTGCTGACAAGCTGGGCCTGGGAAGAATTGTGCTTAATATATTTACACCTGAGCTGTCACCAAAAATGGTAATGGTGCGATTGAGTGCTTTAATTAAATCTGAGCTATGCTGACCATACAATGTGAAAGTATAAGTATTAGGCTACTTCAGAGGAATATGATTTGTGTCTGAAATTCCCCCACTTTCCGGCTGTTCATCTGGCTTGTGTGTGCTGCACTGCTCTGAACAATCAATGTTTGTAGCTAGATAAGTGTGGAGGAGGCAATCTAAAAGGAATATCTCTAGGGATATTAGAAACAGGGGAGTATGTAGATGGGGGGGACCAAAATCAAGGATATGAGATAGGACTACTTCACACACACAGACACACACACACACACACACACACACACACACACACACTCTTCTAATTGCTGTTTACCCAGTCAAGATCAGTAGAGACTATACTTTATACTATTTCTGTTTGCCTTGTGGAACTTAGTGGAGTGATAAGTACTTGAAATTGGTAACATTGATATCTTGGGATGGCTAGTGATATAAGCAGTATTTTTGGCAAAGGGTTTAAGGAGTATAGGATTTCAAAAGTAATTGCTATAGTTCCCCACCCCACCCTTCACTGGGAAAGAACTGCAGGCTGACCTTGGACTATTAGGTAATATCATCTTATTGATTTCATGAACCTGCTTAGACATCAGAGTTTTGGAAGTCTTACCAGGGGAAGGAGTTTCTCTAAAAAGCTGCCTGCCACTGTTGAGTCCTCAGCAAAAGTGAACAGCAGTTATCTTTTGTTTTTAAATTTTCTACTCCAGACAAATCAGGACATTTCTAGTAAGTCAAACAATTCCACGAGTCTCCAGACTCAGCGTTTTGGGAGGAGTGGAGGGTGAATGGCTTGAAGGATCAAGGTAAAGTGACACTGGGTAAAGCTAAAGCTTCCCCCTTAATTTTATTCTTCAGATGATTCCTTCTGAAATGGCTCTTTAAAATAAGCAAATGACTGCTAACACTATCATGAGAAGTCTTTTGAAGTCAAAACACCTTCTTCTCCTTGTCCCTGAATCTTGCTGATGAGCTTTGATCACTGGCATCATCCCAATCTTGTTTTGCTTTGATTGCTAACATAATGGATATGTCGTTATTTTCTGTAAACTCTACCAGTAGAGCTCAAATAGCCTAATTAGCATCGAGGTTAATTAATAGGGAATAAATTGGCCTCATGAAAGAAGGAAAGATATGTATACAATGTCATTATGCACTGAAGACTGGAAAGTGAAAGGGAGACAGATAGCATTCGAGAAGACTGTGTTGCTGTTTTTATAGGATTAATAAGGCCAAGCTGTATTTATGTGCTTATTGAAAAATGGCACACTTAATCTGATGTATCTTATTGTGAAGAACATTCTGAAAACAGCCAAGATCCTCTTCATTAGTAAGATACTGTGGCAGCCTTTTCTCTTCTTCTAAGTTATTTACTCCTTGGTGCTTTGGGAAATAAAACTTTGAAAGCTGGAAGACAGAACATCATGCTCTCCCTGACACAAAGACATATACTAAAGGATAAAAGAGAGCAACATAGATAATATCAGCAGATTAAACACCAAGCACATTAGCCTTTTGAGTGTGTATTGCACCAAAAAATTGCAATAAAAATTGCTTTGTAGAATCAAAAACACACAGAATGTATAAAGTCACTTCATATCAGTTGCCAAATGAATATTGCTTATTATACTTTTTAGCTCTTTACACAAAAATTATGACAGGAAAATACTCAGTATTCTAGATGTCATTGTGAAAATTCTAAGCAAAAAACATGGACCAGCATGCAAAAGGCCTGTTTTTTAAGGCCATTGTTTCCATTTCAACCTGAAAGGGAAGCAAAAAAATAAATATTCTTGTACCCTCTGCACAGCCTGGCTTCTGGTATGAACATTTTTAATGTAAACATTGGACAGTTTTACTACTACTTTTATTGACTTCTATCAGTGCTGCCCATTGGTAAGCACCTCAGGCAATATCTACAAAAGAAAGAAGACAATGGAGGAAAATAAAAAGTCAAGAATAAAAGCGGTCTCCAAATATGAGGTATTAGTTATAGATTCTGAGTGTGAAAGGTTCAGGAAAATGGAAGCAGGAAGTACGGCAAAGAACATGTTGTGGGAACTTCAGAGAAATTGTTCCAGGTGTTGGTGGACAATTTTATTTTCAGCAGACACGAAAAGGTACAATGACAATGTTAGCTATGGGTATGATAATATCTAAGAGGAAGACTGGCCAGGAAGATGGCTTGAGGAAAGATAAGGAAGCTGTGGGAAGACTCCAGGAGCCAAAAATAGATTTGACTTTTTTGTTTTATCCAATTTCTAGGTAAAACTTCCTTTTGTGATGGGGGAAAAATGAAAATGCATTTCTTATTGCCAGGCTGAATGCTTGGCCAGAATACAACTCACCCGTGGACTGCTAACAATCTATGCACCTTTAGCAAACCCAGGTCTGGATAGCATAGTGTGCTGGGGACAGCTGGCTGCCTAATGCCTCATCATGATGCTTGGAATGGTGAAGTTAAAACTATCGACCTTCTAAAAGAACAGTTTGGGGAAGAGAGTAAATGATATCTGCTTGTTTTTCACAGCCTGCTTAGTTTTGAGTTGCTCTCAAGGGCAGTTTTTGAGGCTTCCTACCATCTCTGATGGCAACTATAAAGATATTTCCCACTGTATTTCATTTTCTCACATTTTTTTTTTCCTTTGGCTATTCCTTCAGTTCAGGGCATGTATCAGGGCCCATTACTTGCTATTTACATTGGCTTGTTATTTAAAGATCTTTGGGCCTTGAAAATGTGAGGCCTTAAGAAGAAATGAATCACAGAATTTTAGGGTTGGAAAGAGACCAGGAAGGTCAACATTTATCGTTTTTATTTATTCTAAGGCTCTTAAGACACTTTACAAAGATCATTGCTCCTGAGCTGGAGAATGAAGTGGACTGAAAATAAAGAATCTAGCAACTCTGAGAACTAAATTTGTTCTAATGCCTGAATTGCCTACTCTAGGTTCCTATTGGTTAGATTTTAACAGAATCTGATCATCTGGGGTTATAAGAAGTAACAGCTTTCATGGGGTCAGTGGGCCTTCCAGGGGCAAATATGGAGCCAAAAAGCTGCCATTTGAGGGGGTGCTCCCCTGAAAGCAGTAACAGGGCTCTACAATGTGATGGGAAAATGATGTTTACTGCTGGGTTTTTTAATGCTGAAACAGGGAGATGCTTTAGCTGTGACCAGCCCCCACGACAGGTAGCTGGTTTTACTTACACACTTAAAATCAACATGAAAATTTCTTAGAGAAATTGGTAGGCAGTTTATTATCACTTAAAAAAAGACACTTTTTACATTTCAGCAGCAAAAAAAGAATGCTCAAATGAATATATTCATGCTATGCCAAGAAGTGATACTGAAATTTAGCATGTGGTAGTTTTAGAAGGCTGAGAAGAATCAAAGCTGGATTTTCCTAGGCCATTTAAAGATATTGCTCAGAAACTGTATTCTATTGTAGATTGTCCAAGAAAGGTCTCCAGAATCTTTCCAATCTAAGGATCTCCCATAGCTGGGAGGCAGGATAGTCTGTAAGAACTTCTGCACATGTGCATGCACTATCAACTGAATGGAGTAAGAGCTTATTTGGACCTTCTCTGTGGCAAACATTGTGCTAGACCCCGGGGATGGAAAACCAAAGTAGATTCAGTCCCTGCCTAGAGGCAGAAAATGAAAGTGTAGATGGATAGACTGCTGAGTGTGACTCATGTTTTCTTTTCTCTGCTCTAGTTGAAGAAGGTCTAAAATATGATTTTTGTCACCATTGGGAGGGTACATCTTTCCATCGTTGTTAAACATTTTAAATAATTTTTATTTTTTAGAGAAGTTTTAGGTTTACAGCAAAATTTAGAGAAAGGTACAGATATTTCCCATATACCCTCTGCTGCACACATGCAAAGCCTCCTCCATTATCAGCCTCCGCCACCAGAGCGGTACATTTGTTACAACTGATGAACCTTCATTGACACATTATAACCCAAAGTCCATAGTTTTTTACATCAGTGTTAATTCTTGGTGTTGCACATTCTCTGAGTTGGGACAAATATACAATGACTTGTATCCATCATTACACTATCATATAAAGTAATTTCACTGACTTAAACATTTGTGTTCTATCTATTCCTCTCTCTCCTCTACCTTCCACCCCCAATCCCTGGCAACCACTAATCTTTCTACGGTAGCCATACTTTTTCCCTTTCCAGAATGTCATATAGTTAGTCATACTGCATGTAGTCTTTTCAGATTTCTTTTTTCAACTAGTGCTACTTTTTATCGCTAAAAAGTATTCCATTGCCTGGAGGTACCACAGTTTATCTACTTACCTACTGAAGGATATCTTGGTTGCTTCCAAGGTTTAGCAATTACAAAAAAAAAAAAAAAAAAAAAAAGCCTGCTATAAACATCTGTGGGCAGATTTTTGTGTGGACATAAGTTTTCAACTCCTTTGGGTAAATAGCAAGGAGCACTATTGCTGGATCATATGGTAAGAGTATTTTTAGTTTTGTAAGACCTCCAAATTGTCTTCCAAAGTGGCCATAGCATTTTGCATTCCCGCCAGCAACAAATGAGAGTTTCTGTTGTTCCACAGCTTCATCAGCATTTGGTGTTCTGGGTTTTGGCCATTGTAATAGTGTGCAAAGGTATCTCACTGTTGTTTTAATTTGTATTTCCCCAATGATCTGTAATGAGGAGCATCTTTTCATATGCTTAATTACCATCTGTAAATCTTCTTTGGTGAAGGGTCTGTCAGGGTCTTTGAACCATTTCAAAAATTGGGTTGTTTGAGTTCTTACTGTGGAGTTTTAAGGGTTCTTTGTCTATTTTGGATAACAGTCCTTTATCAGACATGTCTTTTGCAAATATTTTCTCCCAGTCTGCAGCTTGTCTTCTCATTCTCTTGATATTGCCTTTTGCAGGGCAGAAGTTTTTACTTTTAATGAAGTCCAGTTTACCAATAATTTATTTCACGGCTTTGTCTTTGGTGCCATATCTAATATGAATATTACATTGAAATCATCAAGTTCATCTAGGTTTTCTCCTATACTATTTCCTAGCATTTTTATATTTTACATTTTACATTTCAGTCTGTAATCTATTTTGAGTTCATTTTTGTAACAAGTATATGGCCTATGTCCAGATTCACTTTTTCAAGTGTGGATATACAATTATTCAATCACAATTTTTTAAATTGCAAATTGACAATTTATAATTGCATATATTTATGGAGTATAAAGTGATGTTACCAATTTATGATAAAATGTGGAATAATTAAATCAAGCTATTTATTGTGTTGAGAAAATTTGAAATCAACTCTCAGCATTTTAGAAAAGTACGGCACACTAATATTAACTATATTCACAATGCTGTGTAACAATTCTCAAAAAAAAAAAACCTTATTCCTCATGTCTAACTGAGATTTTGTACCCTTTGACTATCATCTCCCAATTTACCCCAACCCCATTCTCTGCAGATACCATTCCACTCTCTGCTTCCATGAATTCAAACATTTTAGATTCCACACATAAGTGAGAACATTGCAGTATTGTCTTTCTGAGCCTGGTTTATTTCACTTAGGATAATGTTCTCCAATTTCACCAATGTTGTCATAAATGACAATTTCCTTCTTTTCAAAGGCCGAATAGAATCCCGTTGTGTATATGGACCATATTTTCTTTATCCTCTCATCTATTAATGAATACTTACATTGATTCCAACATTTGGTTATTGTGAATAGTGCTGCAATAAACATGAGAGTGTAGACATCTCTTTGACAAAGTAATTTCAAATATTTTGAGTAAATACTCACAAGTGGAATTTCTGGATCATATGGTAGTTTTATTTTTATTTTTTTGAGGAACTTTCATAATGTTTTCCATAATGGCGGCATATTAGTCTGTTCTCACATTGCTATAAAGAACTACCTGAGACTGAGTAATTTATAAAGAAAAGAGGTTTAATTGGCTAACAGCTCCATAGGTTGTACAGGAGGCATGGATGGGGAGGCCTCAGGAAACTCACAATCATAGTGAAGGGCAAAGGGCAAAGGGGAAGCAAGCACATCTTCACACGGCAGCATGAGAGAGTGTGCAAAGGGGGAAGTGCTACGCACTTTTAAACAACCAGATTTTGTGAGAACTCACTATCACAAGAGCAGCAAAGGGGAAATCCATCCCCATGATCCAAAAACCTCCCACCAGGTTCCTCCCCCAACATTGGGAATTGCAATTCAACATGAGATTTTGGTGGGGACAGAGAGCCAAACCATATCATTCTGCCCCTGGCGCCTCCCAAATCTCATGTCCTTTTCACATTTCAAAACACAATTATGGCTTCCCAACAGTCCTCCAAAGTCTTAACTCATTCCAGCATTAACTCAAAAGTCCAAGTCCAAAGTCTTTTCTGAGACGAGGCAAGTCCCTTCTGCTTATGAGCCTAAAAATATTTTTAAAAAGTTAGTTCCAAGATACAACTGGTGTATGATATTGGTTAAATGCCCCCATTCCAAAAGGGACAAATTGGCCACAACAAAGGGACTACAGGCCCCATGCAAGTCCAAAACCAAGCAGGGTGGTCATTAAATCTCAAAGCTCCCAACTAATCTCCTTTGACGCCACATCTCACATCCAGACCACACTGATGCAAGGGCTGTGCTGCCAAGGCCTTGGGAAGCTCCAACCCTGTGGCTCTGCAGGTTACAGCCCCCATGACTGCTTTCATGAGCTGGTGTTGAGTGTCTGCATCTTTTTCAGGCACACAGTGCAAGTCATCGGTGGATCTACCATTCTGGGGTCTAGAGGACAATGACCCTCTTCTTACAGCTCCACTAGGCAGTGCCCCAGTGGGTACTCTGTGCAGGGCCTCCAACCCTACATTTCTCCTTCACACTGCCATAGTAGAGGTTCTCCATTGACTTCTGCCTAGACATCCAGGTGTTTCCATATATCCACTGAAATCTAGGCAGAAGCTTCCAAGCTTCAAACTTTTGTCTTCTGTTCACCTGCAGGCCCAACAACACATGGAATCTTCCAAGACTTAGGGCTTGCACATTCTGAAGCCACAGCCTGAGTTGTACCTTGGCCCCTTTTAGCTATGGCTGGGCTGGAGTGGCTGGGACACAGGGCGCCATGTCTCAAGGCTGCACAGAGCAGCAGGGCCCAGAGCCTGGCCCACAAAACCATTTTTTCCTCCTAGGCCTCTGGGCCTGTGATGAGAGACACTGCCAAGAAGTTCTCTGAAATGCCCTGGAGACATTTTTTCCGTTATCTTGGGTATTAACATTAGGCTCCTCGTTATTTATGCAAATATCTGCAGCCAGCTTGAATTTATTCCCAGAAAATTGGCTTTTCTTTTCTACCACATATTCAGGTCACAAATTTTCCAAATTTTTATGCTCTACTTCCTTTTTAAATATAAGTTCCAATTTCAGAGCATCTCCTTCTTCATGCATATGAACATACACTTTTAGAAACACCCAGGTTACATCTTTAATGCTTTGCTGCTTAGAAATTTCTTCTACCCAACACCCCAAATCATCTCTCTCAGGTTCAAAGTTCCACATTTCCCTAGAGCAGGGTGCAATGCTTCCAGTCTCTTTGCTAAAGCATAGCAAGAGTGGCCTTTACTCTGGTTCCCAGTAAGATCCTCATCTCCATCTGAGACCACCTCGACCTGGACTTCACTGTCCATATCACTGTCAGCATTTTGCTCACAACCATTCAACAGCTCTCTAGGAAATTCCAAATTTTCCCTCACTTTCCTGTCTTCTTCTGAGCCTTCCAGACTATTCCAACCTCTTCCTGTTACCCAGTTCCTAAGTTGCATCCACATTTTCAGGTATCTTTATAGACATACTCCACTTCTCTTGCATCAAGTATCTGCATTTATCTGTTCTCACATTGCTATGAAGAACTACCTGAGATTGGGTAATTTATAAAGAAAATAGGTTTAATTGACTCACAGTTTCACAGACTGTACAGGAGGCATGGCTGGGGAGGCCTCAGGAAACTCACAATCATGGTGGAAGCGCAAGGGGAAGCAAGCATGTCTTCATGTAGTGGAAGGAGAAACAGAGAGTGAAGAGGGAGGTGCTACACACTTCCAAAAAACCAGATCTCATGAGAACTCACTCACCTTCATGAGAACAGCAAGCGGGAAATCCGCCCCTATGATCCAATCACCTCCCACCAGATCCCTCCCTCAACATTGGGAATTACAATTCGACATGAGATTTGGGTGGGGACACAGAAACTATATCAGGTGGCACTAATTTACATTCTCACCAACAAGGTACAAGGGTTTCCTTTTCTCCACATCCTCACCAACACTTATTTTTTATCTTTTGGGTAATAACCATTCTGATGTATGTGAAATAGTATTTCATTGTGGTTTTAATTTGCATTTCCCTAATAATTAGCCATGATAGCTTCTATTCGTATCTCTGTTGGTCACTTGTATGTTTTCTTTTGAGAAATGGCTATTCAAATCCATTGCCCACTTTTTAGTTGGGATTTTTGTTTTCTTGATATTGAGTTGTTTGAGTTCCTTATATATTTTGGATATTAACCCTTTATCAGATATATAGCATACAAATATTTTCTCCCAGTCTTTAGGTTGTCTCTTCAATCTGTTAATTGTTTCCTATGATACACAGAAGATTTTTAGTTTTATTAAATCCCAATTGTTTCTTTTTACTTTTGTTGCTTGCCTTTCTGGGGTCATATCCTGTAAATCATTGTCAGACTAATGTCACTGAGATTTTCTCCTTTGTTTTCTTAGATTAGATTACAGTTTTGTGTCTTAAATTTTAGTCATCAATCCGTTTTATTTTTGTATATATGGTGAGAGAAGGGTTCAATTTTATTCTTTTGCATGTGAGTATCCAGTTTTCCCAGAACCATTTATTGAAGAGACGATTATTTTCCTATTGTTTATTCTTGGCACCTTTGACAAAAATCAACTGACCATAATGCATGGGTACATTTCTGGGATGTCCACTCTGTTCTATTGAGTCAATTTGTCTTTTTCTTTTTCTACAGTACTGTGTTGTATTAATTACTATAGCTTTGCAGTACAGTTTTAAATCATGTGATATGATGCCTCCATCTTTGTACTTTTTGCTTACAATTGCTTTGACTATTTTGAAGGTTCATAGCTTCATCTGTATTTTGGAATCATTTATTCTATGAAAAATTTTATTGATTTTTCTATAGGGATTGCATTGACTCTGCAGATCACTTTGGTAGTGTGAACATTTTAACAATATTAATTCTTACAATCTGTAAACCTGAGTTAGCTTTCCATTTATTTGTATCTTCTTCAATTTTCTTCATCAATTATCTTACAGTTTTGAGTGGACAGGTCTTTCACCTCCTTAATTAAATTTCTTCCTAAATATTCCATTTTATTTTTGTAGCTGTTGTAAAAATGGTTGCTCTCTTGATTTCTTTTTTGTTGGTGGTGCATAGAAACATTAATGATTTTTGTATATTGTTTTGTATCATGCAACTTTACTAAATTTCTTTATTAGTTTTAACAGTGTTTTGGTAAAGTCTTTAGGGTTTTCCATATATAAGATCATGTCATCAGCAAACAGTGACAATTTCATTTTTTCCTTTCCTATTTGGATACCTTTTACTTCTTCCTTCCCTAATTGCTCTGACAAGGACTTTCAATACTGCACTGAATAGAATTGGTAACAATGGACATCCTCATCTTGTTCCTGATATTAGAGGAAAGGCTTTAAATTTTTGCCATTGAGCATAATGCTCAATGTAGGCTTCTCATAGATGGCCTTTATTGTGTTGAGGTACATTCCTTCTGCATCTTATTTAGGGAGTTTTTATTATGAAAAGATGTTGAATTTTGTCAAATGCTCTTTCTGTATCTAATCAGGTGGTCATACAGTTTTTGTCCTTCTTTCTGTTAATGTGGTCTATCACATTTATTGATTTGTGCATGTTGAACCATTCTTGTATCTCAGGAATAAATCCCACCTGATAATAGTAGATGACCCTCTTAATATGTTGTTGAATTTGGTTTGCTAGTATTTTGTTGAAGAGTTTTACATGTATGCTTATCACGAATATTGACCTGTTATTTTCTTGTAATGTTCTTCACTGGCTTTATCGGGATACTGTTGGCATTGTAAAAAGATATTGGAAGTATTTCTTTCTCTTCAGTGTTTGAAACAGCTTGAGAAAGATTAGTATTAGCTCATGTTTAAATGTTGGTAGAATTAAACAGTTGAAGCCATTAGATCCTGGGCATTTCATTCATATGGGACTATTTATTACTGATTCAATCTCCTCATTTAATTGTTGCTTGTTTGGGTTTTCTATTTCATCATGATTCAGTGTTGGTAGGTTGTATATTTCTAGGAATTTATGCATTTCTTCTAGGTTATCCTATTTGTTAGCCTATAATTGTTCATCAGAGTCTCTTATGATCATTGGTATTTCTGCTGTCTCAGTTGTAATGTCTCCTCTTTCATTTCTAAATTTATATATTTGAGTCTTCTTTTTTTCCTCAGTCTAGCTAAAGATTTATTGATTTTGTTTAACTAAAAAAACACCAACTCAGTTTTGTTGATTTTTTCTATTTCTTTTACTCTCTATTTTATTTATTTCTGCTCTAATCTTTATTATTTCCTTCCTTCTACTAACTTTGGTCTTAGTTAGTTCTCTTTTTAATTCTTTGAGGAGTAACATTATGGTATTTGAGCTCTTTCTTCTTTTAGATGTAGGCATTTATTGCTACAAATATTGATCTTACTGCTTTTGTTGCATTTCATTAGCTTTTGGTATGTTGTGTTTCTATTTTTGTTTGTCTTAAGATGTTTTTTATTTCCCTTAAATTCTTCATTGATGCATCGATTGTTCAGGAGCATGTTGTTTAATTTCCACTCATTTGTGAATTTTTTGAAATTCCTCATGTTATTGATTTCTAGTTTCAAACCATGATAGTCAGAAAAGATATTTGATATAATTCCAGTCTTCTTAAATTTAAGGCTTGATTTGTGCCCTAACATGTGACCTGTCCTGGAGATTGTGCCATGTATGTTTGAGAAGAACACCACAATTTGCTGGAAAGACTATCTTTACTCCATTGTATTACATCTGTTCTGTTGTCGAGGAAGTTTACTATACTTATGTGGGTCTACTTCTAGGCTCTCTGTTCTGTTCCATAGATCTATTTGTCTATTCTTTTGTCAATACTATACCATCTTGATTACTGTAGCTTTATAGTCAGCCTTGATGTCAGGTAAAAACTAGATCATATTGCTGAGTCATATTATAAAATATGTTTACTTTTATGTCAGTCCTCCAATTTTGTTTTTCTCCTACAATATTGTGTTGGCTATTCTGGGTCTTTTGTCATTTCATATAAACCTTAGAATTAATTTGTCAATATCCACAAACTAAATTATTGGAATTTTTTTGAGATTGCTTTGAATCTATAGGTCAAGTTGGAAAGAAATGACATTCTGACAGTATTGAGTCTAACTATCCATGGTTATGGGTTATCTATTTATTTATTTATTTTGGTCTTCTTTTATTTCCTTCATTTGAGTTTTGTAGTTTTCCTCATACAGGTCTTACACATATTTTGATAGATTTATATCTAAGTGTTTCTCTCTTTTTTGGTACTAAAGTAATGGTATTGTGTTTTTATTTTTAAATTCCGTTTGTTCAATGCTGTTACACAGAAAGGCAGTTGACTTTGTTATAGTCACCCTATATTCTGGAACATATCTATAATCACTTATTAGTTCCGGGAGAATTTTTTGTCAAGCCATTCAGATTTTCTATATAGATGATCAAGTCATCTGCAAAGAGAGATAGTTTTATTTATTTTTTCCTAATTAGTATACCTGTTATCATCTTTTCTTGTCTTATTGCATTAGCCAGAACTTCCAGCATGATGTTGAAAAGGAGTGGTAAGAGGACATATCCTTGCATTGTTCCTAATGTAAGTAAGAGAACTTCTAGTGTATTACCAGTAGTATGATGTTGCTGCAGGATTTCTGTAGATTATTTTTCCTCAAGTTTAAAAGATTCCCTCTATTTGTTGTTAACGAACAGTTTTTATCATGAACAAGTGTTGGATTTGTCAAATAAATTTTCTACATTTGTTAATATAATCATGTGATTTTTCTTCTTTAGCCTGCTGATGTGAGGAATTTTATTACTTGATTTTAAAACATTGAACCAGTCTTGCACACCTGAAATAAATCTCACTTTGGGAGGTATATAATTATTTTCACACACTGTTAGATTCAATTTGCTAACATTTTGTTGAGGATGTTTGCATCTATGTTCATGAGAGAGTGATCTGTAGTCACTCATGGGAGATATTGTTCTGTGTATAGATCTTTTTTATAATGTCTTTGCCTGGTTTTGGTATTAAGGTAAAGATGATCTATGAATGTGTTAGAAAGTATTCATCTCCTTCTATCCTCTGAAAGAGATTACAGAAAATTCATGTAATTTCTTTTTGATGTTTGGTGGAATTTACCAAGAAATCTATCTGGGCTTTGTGCTTTCTGTTTGGGAAGTTATTAATTAGTTATTTAACTTATTTAATATCTACAGACCTATTCAGATTGCTTATTTCTTCTTGTGTGAGTTTTGGTAGACTGTCTCTCAAGGAATTGGTCCATTTCATCTGTCTTACAAAATTTATGGAGATGCTGTTTTTCACAATGTTCTCTTATTATCATTTTAACGTTTATTGTTTAACATTCTCTGTTTTCTTAGTTTGGCTTGAGAGACGCTTATCAGGGTTTTTTTGTTTGTTTGTTTGTTTGTTTGTTTTTCCTACAACCACTGTTGGTTTTATTGATTTTCTCTATTGGTTTCCTGTTTTTGCTTTAATTTATTTATGCTCTAATTTTTGTTACTTCTTTTCTTCTGCTCATTTTGGATTTAACTTCTTCCTCTTTTTCTAGCTTCCTAAGGTAGAATATTAGATTATTGATTTTAGATCTTTCTCCTTTTCTCATATATGCATTTAATATTGTAAATTTATCTCTAAATACAGTTTTCTCTACATGCTACAAGTTTTAATAAATTGTTTTCATTTTTATTTAGTTCAAAATACTTTTTTAATTTCTCTCGAGATGCCTCCTTTGAACTAAGTGCTATTTAAAAGGATGTTGTTCAGGACATAGGCATGGGCAAAGACTTCATGTCTAAAACACCAAAAGCAACAGCAGCAAAAGCCAAAATTGACAAATGGGATCTAATTAAACTAAAGAGCTTCTGCACTGCAAAAGAAACTACCATCAGAGTGAACAGGCAACCTACAGAATGGGAGAAAATTTTTGCAATCTACTCAT
>NW_012101266.1:2717741-2818921 GCF_000951045.1 Mandrillus leucophaeus | reverse complement strand
CGAGTTGATGGGTGCAGCACACCAACATGGCACAAGTATACATATGTAACAAACCTGCACGTTATGCACATGTACCCTACAACTTAAAGTATAATAATAATAAATAAATTAAAAAAAAAAGAAAAGCAAAAGAAAAAAAATAAAAGGATGTTGTTTATTCTCCAAATGTTTTGGAATTATTTAGTTATTCCATTATTGATTTCTTATTTAATTCCATTGTGGTCTGAGATTATACATTGTATAATTTCTATAATTTTTTAAATTTGTTAAGCTGTATTTTATAACCTAGAATGTGGCCTATCTTTGTCAATATTCCATGTGAGTTTGAGAAGAATGTGTATTCTGCTGTCGTTGGATAAAGTAGTCTACAGATGTCAATTCTATACAATTGGTTGATGGTATTGTTGAGTTCAACTCTGTCCTTATTGACTTTCTGCCTGCTGAATTCATTTCTGATAGAGAGAGGTTAAACTCTCCAACGGTAATAGTGGATTTATCCATTTCTCCTTGTAATTCTATTAGTTTTTGCATCACATAGTTTGAAATACTGTTATTAAGTGTATACATGTTAAATATTGTTGTCTTCCTAAATAATTGACCCTTTTCTCTTTATGTAATATTTTTATAATCACTGATAACTTTCCTTGCTTTCGAGTCTACCCCATCTGAAATGAATACAGGTATTCCTGCTTTCTTTTGATTAAGGTTAGCATGGTATATCTTTCCTCACCCATTTATTTTTAATCTATATGTGTCCTTATATTTAAAATGAGTTCCATCTCTTCATGATAAAACTCACAACAAACTAGGCATCAAAGAAATGTATCTGAAAATAATAAGAGTCATCTATGACAAACCCACAGTCAAACCCACATCATACTCAACAGGCAAAAACTGGAATCATTCTCCTTGAGAACTGAAACAAGACAAGGATGTGTATCCACTCTCACCACTCCTATTCAAATAGCACTGGAAGTCCTGGCCAGAGCACTCAGGCAAGAGAAGGAAATAAAAGGCATCCAAACAGGAAAAGTATAAGTCAAACTATCTCTCTTCACAGATTATATGATTCTATACTTATGCCTAGAAAACTCTAAAGACTCTGTCAAAAGGTTCCTGGAACTGATAAATGACTTTAGTAAAGTTTCAGGATACAAAATCAATGTACAAAAGTTGGTATCATTTTTATACACCAATAACATTCCAGTTGAGAGCCAAATCAAGAATGCAATTCCATTTACAATCGCCACACACACACACACCCCTAGGAACACATCTAACCAAGGGGGTGAAAGACCTCTGCAGGGAGAACCACAAAACACAGCTGAAAGAAATCATAGAGGACACAAACAAATGGAAAAACATTCCATGCTCATGGATTGGAAAAATCAGTATCATTAAAATGGCCATACTGCCCAAAGCAATCTACAGATTCAATTTTATTCTCTGTCAAACTAACTATGTGATTCTTCAGAGAACTGGAAAAGAACTATTCTAACATTGATATGAAAGGGAAAAAAAGAGCCTGAAAAGCCAAAGCAATCCTAACCTAAAAGGATAAAGCCTGTAATCCCAGAACTTTGGGAGGCCAATGCGGGTGGATTGCTTGACTTCAGGACTTTGAGACCAGCCTGGCCAATATGGTGAAACCCCATCTCTACTAAAAATACAAAAATTACCCAGGTGTGGTGGTGTGCACCTGTAATCCCAGCTACTTGGGAGGCTGATGCAGGAGAATAACTTGAACCCAGGAGGCAGAGGTTGCAGTGAGCCAAGATTGTGCCACTGCACTCCAGCCTGGGTGACAGAGCGAGTCTCCATCTCAAAAAAAAAGAAAAAGAAAAGAAAAAAGAAAAAAAAAAAAAGACAAAGCCAGAGGCATCACAATACCCAACTTTAAACTATACAGTAAAGCTAAAGTAATCAAAACAGCATGATACTGGTACAAAAAAAGACCCATAGATGAATAGAACAGAATAGATAACCCAGAATTAAAGGAGCATAACTGCAACCATCTGATCTTTCTTTGAAAAGGCTGACAAAAATATGCGAAGGGAAAAGGATTCCATGTTCAAGAAACAGTGCTGGCATATCTGGCTAGCATATGCAGAAGAATGAAACTGAACTTTTACCTTTCATCCTATACAAAAACTAACTCAAGATGTACTAAAGATTCAGATGTAAGACATCAAACTATAAGAATACTTGAAGAAAACCTAGGAATCACAATTCTAGACATTGGCCTTAGGAAGGAATTTATGACTAACTCCTCAAAAGCAATTGCAACAACAACAACAAAAATCAACAAGTAGGATCTAATTAAACTAAAGAGCTTCTGGACAGCAAAAGAAACTACCAATAGAGTAAACCGATAACCTACAGAATGGGAGCAGATATTTGCAAACTATGCATGCAACAAAGGTCTAATATCCAGAATCTATACGGAACCATTCAACAAGCAAAAAACAAAGAATGCCATTAAGAAGTGGAGAGAAGACAAGAACAGGCACTTCTGGAAAGAGATACAAGTGGTCAAGAAACAAATGAAAAAATGCTCAACGTCCGTAATATCAGAGAAATGAAAATCAAAACCATAATGAGATACTATCTCATACCAGTCAGAATGGCTATTAACAAAAAGGCAAAAAACAACAGATGTCGGTGAGGCTGTGGGAAAAAGGGAATACTTATATGCTGTTGGTGGGAATGGAAATTAGTTCAAGCACTGTGGAAAGTGGTTTGGAGATTTCCCAAAGAACTTAGAACTGCCATGTGACCCAGCAATCCCATTATTGGGTATATATCCATAGGAAAATAAATTATTCTACCAAAAAGACACATTCACTCGTATGTATGTTCATCACAGCAGTATTTACAATAGCAAGGGCATGAAATCAACCTAGGTGCCCATCAGTGGTGGACTGGCTAAACAAAATGTAATACATATACACCATGGAATATTGCACAGCCATAAAAAAGAATGTAGTTTTGTCCTTTGCAGCTACATGGATGCAGCTGGAGACCATTAACCTAAACAATTTAATGTGGGACCACAAAAGCAAATACCACATGTTCTCACTTATACGTGAGAGCTAAACACTGGATACTCATGGATATAAAGATGACAACAACAGACATTGGGAACAACTAGAGGTAGGAGGGAAAGAGTAGGGCCACGGTTGAAAACTACTTGTTGGACAGTATGCTTGCTACTTGGGTGACAGGATCATTAATACTCCACACTTCAGAATCACACGATATTCCTATATAACAAACCTGTACATGTACCCACCTGAATCTAACATAAAAGTTCATTTTTTTAAGCATGCTTCCTGTAGAGAACATATAGTTGGGTCTTGTTTCTTGAACCAATCTGAGAAACTCTGTCTTTTAATTATATTTAGATCATTGACATTCAAAGTGATCATTGACATAGTTGTATTATTATCTATCACATTTGTATTGTTTTTCTATTTGTTGCCCTTATTCTTTGTCCCTATTTTTCTCTTTTCTTCTGGTATTAATGATTTCATGTTCTCTCCTTCTTAGCATATCAGTTATACTTTTTCTTTTATTTTTATTAGTGTCACCCTTGAGATTGCAATATACAACTAATCCAAGTACACTTTCTAATAATACTGTATCTCCTCATGGATAGTATGAATACTTTATAAAAAATAAAATAATCCTATTATCCTCTCCCATTCAATATATCATTGCTGTTACTAATTTCACTTATACATAAGCATTCATAAGCACATATATGTACCTTAAAAAATATATAAACATACAGCCAGGTGCGATGGCTCAGGCCTGTAATCCCAGCACTTTGGGAGGCCGAGGTGGATGGATCATGAGGTCAGGAGATCGATACCATCCTGGATAACATGGTGAAACCCCGTCTCTACTAAAAATACAAAAAATTAGATGGGCGTGGTGGCGGGCGCCTGTAGTCCCAGCTACTCGGGCTGAGGCAGGAGAATGGCGTGAACCTGAGAGGCAGGGATTGCAGTGAGCTCAGATCATGCCACTGCACTCCAGCATGGGTGACAGAGCAAGACTCCATCTCCATCTATAAAAAATATATATATATTTGTATGTATATATGTGTGTATATATAGGTAAATATATATATGAGAACACACATAAATACATTATTGCTATTATTGTAAACAAACTACTGTATGTTAAATCAATTAAGAGTAAGAAAAATAAAAGTTTTTACTTTACATTCACTTACTCTTGCTTGATGCTTGTCCTGTCTGTATGTAGATCCAAATTTCTGATCTATATCATTTTTCTTCCCCCTGGGGAACATCTTTTAACATTTTTTGTAGGGCAGATCTGCTTGCAATAAATTCTCTCAGTTTTTGTTCGTTTGGGAAAGTCTTTATTTCTCTTTCAACTTTGAAGGATAATTTCACTTAATATAGAATTCTAGGTTGGAGGGTGTTTTCACTCAACACTTTAAATGTTTTACTCGGTTCTCTTCTTGTTTGCATGGTTTCCAATGAGCAATGTCCTGTAAATCTTATCATCATTGCTCTATATATGTGCTGTATTTTTAGGTTTGGTTTTTTTTTGTTTGTTTTTTTGGTTTTTTTTTTGTCTGGCTAAAAATTTTATTTGGTTTTCTGTTGACTACAATTTGCCTAGTTGTGTTTAGGGTGGCAGCTGGTGGGCGGGGGGGTTTGGGGCATTTTAAAAATTTTTTCATATTTATGGGTACAGAGTAGGTGTATATATTCGTGGGGTACATGAAATGGCTTTTTAAAATCCTGCTTGATGTTCTCTGAGATTCATGGATCTGTGATTTGGTATTTGTCATTAATTTTGGAATGTTCCCAAATATTATTGTTTAAAATATTTTTTCTGCTTCTTTCCTTTTTTTCCTTCTGGTGTTCTAATTATACTTAGGTTATACTTTTTGTAATTGCTCCATAGTTCTTGAAGTTTTTGATCTTCTGTTTGGATTTTATTATTTTTTCTTTTTTCTTTTCATTTCAGTTTTGGAAGTTTTCATTGTCCCATGTAAAATCTCTCTTATTCTTTCCATAGCCATGAGTCTGGTGACAGAGTGCTAGTATGTCTTCAATACTGTGATTTCAATTCCTTTGGATAATTTTCAAATTGGAATTCCTAGATCACACAGTAGTTCTATTTTTAATTTTTTTGAGGAGGCTGCACCATTCCTACCAAGAGTGTGCAAGGGTTTCACTTCCTCCACATCTTCAACATTTGTTTTTTGGGGTGTTGGGAGGGGTTTGTTTTCTTTTAATAATAGCCATCCTGACAAATGTGAAGTGATATTTTGTTGTAGTTTTTATTTATATTTCCTTAATGATTAGTGACATTGAACATTTTTTCATATACCTATTGCCTGTTTATATATCTTCTTAGAAAAAATATCTATAAGTCCTTAGCCCATTTTAATAGGGTTATTAGTTTTTGTACTATTGAGTTATAGGCATTTTAATATACTTTGAATAGTAACCCCTTATTAGATAGATGGTTTGCAAATCTTTTGTCCCATACTGCAGGTTACCTTTTTACCCTGTCGATTGTTTCCTTTGTTGTAGAGGCCTTTTAGTTTGATGTAGTCTCATTGTTTATTTTCGCTTTTGTTGCCTGTACTTTTGGTGTCATATCCATGAAATCATTGCCCAGCCCAGTGTCATGAAGTTTCTTCTCTATGTTTTCTTTTTTATTTAATTTTATTTTTAATTGACAAATAAAAAATATTTAAGGAGTACAATGTGATGTTTCAAAACATGTATACATTGTGAAAATAATCAAATCCTGTTAATTAAAAAATACATCACTTCACATAGTTATCATCTCCTTGTGATGAGAACATTTAAAATCTACTCTTAGAGCAATTTTGAAATATAAAATACTTTACTGTTAAATATAGTCATGTGTAATAGATTACCATAAATTATCCTTTTGTCTAAATAAAACTTTGCGCTGTTTGACAAATATCTCATCTTTCCTTGTTTCCTATGCTCACTCACTCAACTTCTAGTAACCACTAATCTACTCTACTTCTATGAGTTCAACTATTGTAGATTCCACATGTAAGTGAGATCATGTCGAATTTGTCTTTCTGTGCCTAAATTATTTCATTTACCATGATTTCTTCTAAATTAATCATGTCTTACCTTTTTAAGGCTGAATCATATTCTGCTGTATTTGTATACCACATTTTTAAACATCCATCCATTAATGAGTACATCAGTTGTTTCCATATTTTGGCTATCATGAATAATGCTGCAAGGAACATGGGAGTGCAGACATCTCTTTAATATATGTATTTCAATTCCTTGGGATATACACCCAGTAGCAGGATTGCTGGATCGTGTAGTAATTCTATTTTTAGTTATTTGAAAAACTTCCATACAGTTTTCCATAATGGCTGTACTAATACACATTCCCATCAACAATGTAAAATGGTTTTCTTTCCTTCACATCCATGACAACACTGGTTATCTTTCATAATTTTGATGACAATAATTCTAATAGGTTTGAGGTGTTAGATCATTATGGTTTGATCTGCATTTCCTTGTTGACTAGTAATGCTGAAATTTTTAAAATATATCTGTCAGCCATTTTTATGTCTTCTTTTGAGACTTGTATATTCAGGTGTTTTCTTCATTTGTTAATTGAGTTATCTTTTCTGTTATTAGATAGATTGAGTTTCTTAAATATTTAATATGCTAGCTCCTTATCCAATGTATGATTTGCAAATATTTTCCCCAAAGTTTTAGGTTGTCTCTTCATTCTGTTAAGTATTTCCTTTGCAGTACAGCAGCATTTTAGTTTTATGCAATGAAAAATATCTTTGCCCAGACCAGTGTCATGGAGCTCTCCCCCTATGTTTTCTTCTAGAGTTTTACAGTTTCAGGTCATACATTCAGGTCTTTAATCCATTTTGAGTTGACTTTTGTATATGGTGTGAGATAAGGGTTTAATTTTATTCTTCTGCCTGTGGATGTTCTGTTTCCCCAGCACCATTAATTGAAGAGAATGTCCTTTCCCTATTGAGTGTTCTTGATAACTTTACCAAAAATGAATTAGCTGTAAATGCATGATTCACTTCTGGGCTATTTATTATGTTCCATTGTTCTATGCTTCAGTTTTTATGAGAATACCATGCTGTGTTGATTATTATTGCTCTGTGGTATATTTTGGAGTTAGGTAGTGTGATTCCCCAGGCTTTGTTCTTTTTGCTCATGATTGCTTTGGCCATTCAGGATCTTTTATAATTCCATATGAATTTTATGATATTTTTTATTTCTGCAAAAAAATGTGTTCATATTTTTATAGGGATTGCATTGAATCTATACATTGCTTTGAACACTATGGATATTTTAACAATATTAATTCTAATCTATTACTATGAGATTTCTTTCCATTTATTTGTGTCTTCTTCCATTTCTTTCAATAATGTCTTATTCTTCTCACTGTACAGATATTTCACCTCCTTGCTTAAATTTCTAAGTATTTTATCCTTTTTGCAGCTATTTTAAATGAGATTGTTTTCTTGAATTTTTTCTGATAATTTTCTCTTAGTGCATAGAAATGCTCCTGACTTTTGTATGTTAATTTTGTATCCTGCAACTTTACTAAATTGTTTCAGTGGTTCTAACAGTTTTTTGATGAATTAGTTAGGGTATTCTATCATATATGACCATATGTTTGTCTGCAAACAGGAACAATTAAATTCTTCCTTTCCTAATTGGATAGTTTTTATTTCTTTCTCTTGCCTAATTGTTCTGACTAGCACTTCCAGTATTACGTTGAATAGAAGTTTCAAGAGACATGCTTGTCTTTTTCTTGATCATAAAGAAAAAGCTTTAACTTAAAACCTTTAAGTACGATGTTAGTTGTGAGTCTGTCATATATGGCCTTTACTGTGTTGAGGTACAATTCTTCTTTACCTAATTTGTTGTGACTTGTTATTATGAAAGAATGTTAAATTTTGTCAAGTATGTTTTCTGCATCTATTGAGATGGTCATGTGGTTTTTCTCCTTCTTTCTGTTATTGTGGTCTATCACATTTAGACATTTGTGTATGTTGTCACACATTTGTGTATGTTGAACTACCCCTGCATACCAGGAATAAGTCCCACTTGATCATGGTGAATAATCTTTTTAATGCATTGTTTGATTCAATTTGCTAATACTTTGTTGAGGATTTCTGCATCTATGTTCATTAGGAATACTGACATGTAATTTTCTTTTTTGTAGAGTTTTTGCATGGTTTTGGTATCAGTGTAACACTGACCTTATAAAGTGGCATTGCAAGCATTTCCTCCTCTTCAATTTTTGGTAAGAGTTTGAAAAGGATTAGTATTAGTTCTGTCAATGTTTGGTAGAATTCATCAGTGAAGCCATCAGATCCTAGGCTTTTTTTAATGGAAGAGTTTTATTACTGATATAATCTCCTTACTCATTATTGTTCTACTTCGATTTTCCAGTTCTCTATAATTCAAACTTGGTATGTTGTGTCTAGGAATTTATCTATTTATTCTAGGTTATCCAGTTTGTTGACATATCATTATTCATAAGTCTCTTTTAGATATTTCTGTTGTCTCCATTGTAATGCCTCCTTTTTTATTTCTGATTATTTATTTAAATCATAACGATTGTTTTCTTAGTCTAGCTAAGGGTTTGTCAGTTTTGTCAGTATTTTCATAACACCAACTTTTAGTTTTGCTTAGATCTTGTCTATTGTTTATCCAGTCTCTATTTTATTCATTTCTGCTTTGAATCTTTATTATGTTCCTTTTTCTTCTAACTTTGGTCTTAGTTTGTTCTTTCTTTTCTAGTTCCTTGAGATGTAATGTTAGGTTCTTAGATGTGATATCTTTCTCTCTTTTTTTCACATAGGATGATTTATTACTACAGACTTCAGTCTTAACATTGCTTTTGTTGCATGCTATATATTTTGGGATGTTATGCTTTCCTTTTGGTTTGTCTCAAGATATTCTTAAATTTCTCTTTTAATTTCTTCATTGACCTACTTATCATCTGGGAGCATGTTTAATTTTGATATATTTGTAAACTTTCTGAAGTTTCTTCTGTTACTGTCTTTTAATTTTGTACCTTTGTGATGAGAAATAAGACTTGATATTATTTCAGTCTTCTTAAATGTGTTAAGACTTATTTTGTGACCTAACACATAATATATCTTGGAGAATTTTGTGTGTGCACTTGAGAAGGGTATGTATTCTGTTGCTATTGGATAAAATGTCCTGTTATGTCCATTTGGCCTGAAGTGTACATTAAGTTCTATACTTCCTTATTGACTTTCTGTTTGGACTATCTATCCACTGCTTAAATTGGAGTATTGATGTCCCCTACTATTATTGTATTGTGTTGGGAGCAAGCCCCCCAAAGTCTGGCCATAAACTGGCCCCAAGACTGGCCATACATAAAATCTCTGTAGCACTGTAACATGTCCATAATGGCCCTAACACCCAAGTTGGAAGGTTGTGGGTTTACAGCAATGAGGCCAAGGAACACCAGACCTGCCCAGGGTGGAAAACCGCTTAGGGGCATTCTTAAGCCATAAACAATTAGCATGAGCGATCTGTGTCTTAAGGGCGTATTCTTGCTGCAGTTAACTAAGCCCAACCTATTTCTTTAATTCAGCCTATCCCTTCGTTTCCCATAAGGGATACTTTTAGTTAATTTAATATCTATAGAAACAATGCTAATGACTCGATGGTTTGCTGTTAATAAATATGTGGGTAAATCTCTGTTCAGGGCTGTCTGCTCTGAAGGCTGTGAGACCCCTGATTTCCCACTTCACACCTCTATATTTCTGTTTGTGGGTCTTTAATTCCTCTAGTGCCACTGGGTTAGGTTCTCCCCGACCTAGCTGGTCTCGGCAAGTGGCGTCCATTCGTGGGGGCTCGAATCCATGTCGAACGGTCGCCCGAGTGACGATTGGAACAGAAAACTAGCTAGAGGACACCTGAGTACTCTTAAAGCAATCCCCATGGTGAGTAAGAAGGGGAGCTTGGAAGCATCAGGGTAACAATGGGACAGATATGGGGGTCTGGTTCATTTCACCTTGGAACTTTTTCACACTGATAATGAAGAGGAACAAGAGTATAGTGAAGTAACAGAAGAGTTTACAGAGCATGTTCATTTGCCAGCTAAAGCTAAAGTGGCAAAGGAAGGAGAGGTTCATCCCTATCCTTCTGCACCCGCTCCTTATTATTTTGAAGAAAATGACCTACCAGATCTTTCTTTTCCAGAGGACAGTGGGAGAAAAAACTTGGTGGGCAGATGAATCTTCCATTCAGGCTGCTCACAATGCCCAGGCCCAACCTTAAATTAATATAACTGCAGACCAACTTTTGGGGGTTGGCAGCTGGGCTGGTTTAGATGCACAACTGGTCATGCAGAATAATGCCATAGAACAGCTTAGGGGAGTGTGCATTAGAGCTTGGAAAAAAAATCACTTCAGGTGGATAACAATACCCTTCCTTTAGTGCTATAAAACAGGGACCCAGAGAACCATAAGTTGATTTTATAGCTCGGTTACAGGAGTCTCTTTAAAAGATGATTGCAGATTTGGCTGCTCAGGATATAGTACTGCAGTTATTAGCTTTTGGCAACGCTAATCCCGATTGCCAGGTTGCTCTGTGACCTATCAGAGGGAAAGCACATTTAGTTGATTATATCAAGGCCTGTGATGGTATTCGAGGTAATCTGCATAAAGCTACCTTGTTGGCACAGGCAATGGCAGGACTGAGAGTGAATAAAGGAAATACTCCATTTCCTGGAGCTTGTTTTAACTGTGGGAAGCATGGTCATAATAAGTCTTCTGCCTGGGGAACCCCCACAAAAGATCCCAACAGCAGTCTGTGGACCTTGCCAGCAGGACAATAGGATTACTTTTAGGAAGGTCTAGTGTAAGTTTAAAAGGCGTACAAATACATACAGGAGTCATTGATTCAGATTACAATGGGGAAATTCAAATTGTTATATCTACTTCTGTTCTCTGAAAAGCAGAGCCAGCAGAGTGCTTAGCACAGCTACTGATTGTACCATATGTGGGAATGGGTGAAATTAAATGAACAGGAGGATTTGGAAGCACAAATAAACAAGGCAAAGCAGCATATTGGGTAAATCAAATTACTGATAAACATCCTACCTGTGAAATAACTATTCAAGGGAAGAAATTTAAAGGTTTGGTAGATACAGGAGCAGACATTTCAATCATTTCTCTACAGCACTGGTCGTCCACATGGCCAATTCAACCTGCTCAATTTAACAAAAAGGAGGAGAAATAGGGATTACAGGACAGTCCATACACAATTGAATCTAGCATTATTTGGTGAAAATATCCAACAACAAAAAGTTAAGAAATAGGTAAAATAATAACTTGGGTTAGAGGTTATGCTTGTATTTCTCCAGGCAAAAATCAACAGCCGATTTGGATACCGTCAAGACACCTGTAACCTTATCGTGAGCCAGATGCTGAGGAAGAGACTCCGGGAGGATCCAGAGGATCCCCCAGTTGCAGCCATGTAGAAACTGACACTGAGGAGGATCCCAACTGTCACGAACAACACCCGTCAAACACAGCCACCCACCTGGGGACAGATCAAGAAGCTGTCACAGATGGCAGAGGAAAACCTGAGGAAAGCAGGACAAACAGTCACAATAAATAATTTAATGGTAGCTATGAGAGCAGTTATCACCACTGCCATGAGTATTCCTTCAATAAGGGCTGACACAGAGAACAATTATACTTATTGGGTATATTTATCAAACCTGGCTGGCAATAATGCCTGGATGCAATCACTCTATGACACAGTTACACATGCTTTCTGATCTCAGTATTTACCATAATAAATCTGCTCCTATTATTGAGGCATACTGCCCTCAAAAACCTATTTGTAAACAGGATTGGACCCAGTTAGAAAAAATGAACGCACTTGTTTAGGAAGATTGCATTGCAGAACAGGCAGAGGTACTGCACAACGATTCCTATGGAATCATTATTAATTGGTCCCCTAAGGGGATGTTTAGCTTAAATTGCACCTCTCAGTCTGCATGCCATGGTCACACTATGTTCAGACGATCTGAACAAAATGGTCAGATGGTAGAAATGATAAGAAGTACAGCAAAAGTTCCTATTATCTGGAACCATGTAGTATAGTGTCACCTCAACCTCAAATGATATGGCTCGCTCTAGGAGCTAAATGTAAGGATTTGTGGAAACTATTAAATGCTCTTAAAAGGATCAAAATTTGGGAAAGAATAAAAAAGCGTCTAGAAGGACACTCTACAAACTTGTCTTTGGATATAGCAAAATTAAAAGAACAAATATTTAAAGCATCCCAGGCACACCTGGCCTTAATGCCAGGCACTGGCATGCTTAAAGGAGCTGCAGACAAATTAGCAGCTAGTAACCCATTAAAATGGATAAAAACACTTGGAAGCTCTGTGATTTCAACGATGATTGTGCTTTTAATTTATGTTGTTTGTCTTTGTATAGTCTGCAGATGTGGATCCTGACTCCTGCGAGAAGTAGCTCACAGTGACAAAGCTGCCCTTGCTTTTATCTCTTTGCAAATCAAAGAAGGGAGACATGTTGGGAGCAAGCCCCTCAAAGTCTGGTCATAAACTGGCCCCAAGACTGGCCATAAATAAAATCTCTGTAGCATTGTAACATGTCCATAATGGCCCTAACACCCAACACCCAACTTGGAAGTTTGTGGGTTTATGGGAATGAGGGCAAGGAACACCTGGCCTGCCCAGGGTGGAAAATCACTTAAAGGCATTCTTAAGCCATAAACAATTAGCATGAGTGATCTGTGTCTTAAGGGTGTGTCCCTGCTGTAGTTAACTAAGCCCAACCTATTCCTTTAATTCAGCCCATCCCTTCGTTTCCCATAAGGGATGCTTTTAGTTAATTTAATATCTATAGAAACAATGCTAATGACTGGTTTACTGTTAATAAATATGTGGGTAAATCTCTGTTTGGGGCTCTCAGCTCTGAAGGCTGTGAGACCCCTGATTTCCCACTTCACACCTCTATATTTCTGTGTGTGTGTCTTTCATTCCTCTAGCATCACTGGGTTAGGGTCTCCCTGACCAAGCTGGTCTCGGCAGTATTGCATTCTATCTCTCCCTTCAGATCTACTAATATTTGTTTTATATATTTAAGCATTCTAATGTAGATTGCCTGTGTGTGTGTGTGTGTGTGTGTAATATATACACATATATTTTTATATACTTATATTTATGTATACATATATATTTATATGTGTATTTATATAAAAAATGTATATATATAATTGTTATATCCTCTCTCTGGACTGACACTTTTATAATTATGTGATGACTTTTTCCTTTTCACAGCTTTTTTTGACTTAAAATCTGTTTTATCTAAGTATTGCTATTCTTTCTTTCTTTTGGTTTTCATTTGCATGAAATATCTTTTTCTGTCCCATTACTTTGGTCTGTGTATATGTGTCCTTACAAGTGAAGTTAGTATCTTGTAGGAAACATATAACTGGAACTTGTTTTCCTATTCATTCAGGCACTCTATGTTTTTTCATTGGAGAATTTAATCTATTTATATTCAAGGTAATTATTGACAGGTAAGGACTTACTACTGCCATTTTGTTAGTTGCTTTCTAGTTGATTTGTAGATGTTTTGTAACTTTTTTCCTTTCTTGCTATCTTCCTTTGTGATTAAGGGATTTTCTCTAGTAGTAAGCTTTGATTCCTTACTTTTTATTTTTTGTTTATCTAACATAGGTTTTTGTTTTGTGGTTACCACAAGTATAGGAAGTAAAAGAAAATACAGGGAAATATTTTTTAAATGAGGAAAATAATAAAAGACCAAAATGAGAAATTTAACAACACAATTAAAATTATTTTTAAAATCAAACAGAAACTCTGAAGCTGAAAATTATGCACAAAATGAAAAGTGCAATAGAGAGCATCAATAGTGAAATTGACCAATCAGAAGAAAGACCCTGTAAACTTGAGGTCTAGGGCTGTTGCAGTCTGCTCATTGTAGGGTTTTATTGCTGTGGGCCCAGTGTTGAAGCCTAAGGCAAAATCCAGTGTTCACTTCCCTATCTTTCCTTTAAGCAGAGAGTATCTCCCTCCATGCTGCGGGGCCTGAGATTAGGGGAGGTGTGACACAGGTAATGTAAAAGTGCACATTCTACCCTGTTTAATATGTCTTTTCTTATTTCCTTGCTACACTTACGTGCTGTTATCCTTTGCCTGGTTTTCTTTGCTTTTTTGTAAAAAAATTTTCATGTTTGGATAGTTGGTCAAATTGATGTTTCTGCAGGGAGACAGGCACTGGAAAATCCTGTTCTGCCATCTGGCTCTACCCTTCTCCTTTTGTTTTCTTCAAAGAGTTTTACAGTTTCTGGTCTTATGTGTAAGTCTTTAATCTATTTTTCACTTTATTTTGTGTATAGTATAAAATCAAGGTCCAATTTCATTCTTTTACATGTGGATATCCAGTTTTCTCAAAATCATTTTTTGAAGAGACTGTCCTTTCTTTATTGTGTATTCTTGCCACACTTGTTGAAGATTAGTTGATTATATATGCCTGAATTTATTTCTGGACTTTATATTCTGTTCCATTGATCTATGTGTCTGCCTTCATGCTAGTACTGTACTATTTTAATTACTGTAGTTTTGTGACATATTTTGAAATCAAAAAGTGTTCTTTCTTTCTCAAGACTGATTTAGCTATTCATGGTCTTTTGTAGTTCCATATAAATTTCATAGTTTTTTTTTCAATTTCTGTAAATATGCCATTGGAATTCTGATAGGAGTTGCACTGAATCTGTAGATTACTTTAGATAGTAGGATAGTATGGATATTTAATAATATTAAGTCTTCCAATCCATGAACATGGGATATCTTTCCACTTGTTTGTGTCTTGTTCGATTTCTTCTACCAGTGTTTTGTAGTTTTTGGTATACAAATTCTTCATCTCTTTTGTTAAGTTTATCCTTTTTAGTGCTATTTTAAATAAGATTGTTTGATTTATATCCTTTTCAGAGGTTTTGTTGTTAGTATGTAGAACTGCAACTGATTTTTGTATGTTAATTTTGTATCCTGCAAATTTATTGAATGTGTTTCTTTGTTCTAATACTGTTTTGATGGAGTCTTCAGGATTTTCTATATGTAAGATTATATCATCTGCAAACAGGGACAATTATAGTTCTTCTTTTATTATGCGGATACCTTTCATTTATTTTTCCTGCCTAATTGCTCTGTCTAGGACTTTCAATATTACATTGAATAGAAGTGGTAGGAGTGGGCATGCTTGCCTCATGAACATATGTTCGTCTATGTTGTCTATTTTTAATAGAATTCCTAACATATCAATTATAGTTATTTTAAATTCCTATTTTATAATTTCAACATCTTATGTTGTATCAGAGTCTGGTTCTGATTGCTGCTTTGTCTCTTCAGACTGTGATTTTTTATTGTCCTTTGGCATTATTTGCGATTTTTTATTAAAAGTATCACAAGTATTAGGTAATACGGACTTAATAAATAGATCTATAGTATAAGAATTTATGTAATCTGGCTAGGAATTGGGCCAAGTTAAATGTTTGCTGTAGATACAGGTGCCAGAGGCTTCAAATTCCTGTGATGTCCTTTTATTGTCTCTCCTCTTGACTTTAGTTTCACTAAGTACTCTCCCTTCCTCAAAAAGAGTCTGTGTCTGGCAACTTTTTCAACTATAATCCACTCTTAGCATACTGATTTCTATTGGTGTAGTACTATAAAGGAGTATTCTATAATTCTCTAATTAAACTTCATCAGTCTTCTGGCTGACCTGGCTCAGAGCTGTGATCTGCACAGTGTTTTCCCACAAATATAGCTTTGTTCCATCCCTGCTTACTACTTTCTTCCTAATTTCAGGATTTCTAATATATTTCCTTAAAACCCTGACTCATTTATGTCTTCCTGTTTCACACTCAAGTAAGAAAGCTAGAGGAAACTGAAGTGTAAGAAATGCCTTTACCCTAGATGGGCTAAGGCAAGTCCTTTTCCCTGGAGAGTGGGGCTTGGTTACAGAGAACGTTCTGGGTATATTTTTCAGTGATTACTCTTCCTCTCCATCTGGCAGAGACACAGAGATTTTCCTCAGATATTCACCATGAGAACCTGGTAGTTTCTTGGAGGCAGATTTCATGAAAATGTGTTCCCCTTTTCTGAGCTGTGGCCCCACAAATGTTTATCACTCTCAAATTAGTACAGCCTCTAGCAATTCATCAAAATTACTTGTGTTCCTTATACTTTATGGTTTCAGCAGCTTTTGCCTGGGTAAACAGATTTGGCTATGTCTTTCTGGATGTACTTGTCCCTCCAGGTTTCATGATGGCAGTTTGTCCTAAGACCTCAATTCTCTGACAGGTCCATGAAAAGTCATTGATTTCCAGTGTGTCCAACATTTTCTTGTTGTAAGGATAAGAGTTATGATTTTCAAGCTTTTTACATATCAGAACGCAGATGAGCAGTCCATTGAAAGGTTGTTAGCACAGGAATAATATTGTGTTATATGCCTTATGTTTTTAAAAGACCACTCTGTATATTATATCTCCCTTTTTGGCCTCAGGCTCAGATATTTTAGGGTTTTTTTTGACAAACACCGTCTTAATTGCAACCCAACACTTATAAAATACATGGAAGAAAAACATGCAGTGGACGCTTTAATTCTATCTAGGAACATCTAGAATACTCCGTAGAGGTGATAATTTTAGGGCATGAGGATTCATTCTGCATGCACTCCATGATAATTCTCAAAACAACTTATTCATGTTAGCCATAGCCTTAAGTCTAAACACCATGGTGATGTGCCATAGCAGTGTTGTTTGTTTGTATCAGTAAACCCCCTCCACTTACTTCCTCAATGGAGATGGTTGGTGTCATCTACATTTATTTTCTAATGTTACTTTCTCCCATCCTTCTATTGGGATGCCCTTACCTTGGCTAACGTTTGGAGTCTAACTCATGTGTCACATACTCAGTGAAGATTTCTCTAACTAGAACTACTTTCTGTTTTCTCCTCCTTCCTAAATCCCTGTGATGAACACAATTCATACCCAAAGAAAGCAGCACTATTTTTTTTTTAATTGAACTAAGTTTTAAATTTATTCAATTACCCTAGAGTTCATAGAGCAGTGTGAGTACATACTGAATGCACAATAATTGCTTGTTAATTGAGAAAGAGATTCCTAGAAGCTGGCTTTGGTGGGCTACTTGTTTTGCATGCTGGTGAAATTTGTAAGAGGATGATAGACAATTGGGCTAATGGAATGAAAATTTACCTGCAAAGTTCAGTTGAATTGTAGTCAGTCCTTACTTAACATCATCAACAGGTTCTTGGAAACTATGACTTCAAGCAAAGTGACATATGAAAACACCAATGTTACCATAGGCTAATTGATCTAAACAAGAGTTAAGTTACTACATCATATTTCTGATCATGAAAACATCACCAAACTTCTAATAAAGACACAAAGTACTTCTAATATTAAATATTAAAATACATGTGAGCTATACATACAGTTAAGAAAGATTAATACAAAGCAAATCATATAATCGTTTACCCAATTTTTGGTGAATTAGTGAGTGATGACAGTTGTAGTGATGGTGGGTTAAATCAAAGAATAAATGTTTGCAAAGTGAAAATTGTCAGGATTACCTCATACCACCATGCAGTTAAAAAGTAAACAATAGCAAACATGGTGACTCTCTGAGCACTTCCTTACTGCATCATTTATTGCTGTGCATTTGTATGATTATCATATACATTATGAATTTTCATTGTACAATAACTTGTATTTATTATTTTATTCATTATTCCTTATACTTATTCCAGTTAAGAGTCTCAGGTGGTCAGAATTTATCCTGTAAGGTCAGGGTCCTAGGAAGGAGCCAACTCTGTACAAGATGCCATCCCATCACAGGATGCAGTCTGACACTCTGTCACACTCGCTCAAACTGGGACAATTCAGGCATTCCAATTAACCAGATATGCACATCTTTGGAATATGGGAAGGAACCAAAGTCCATGAAAGAAACCCACACAGACATGGGGTGAACATGCAGACTCTACACAGACAGTGGCCCCTGCAGGAACTGATTATTTTTCCTCAACATTATAGAAACAACATTGAGCAAAACAATGTTATTCGAGGACCTCTTGCTAACGAAAATAACATTATTTTAATGTGTGTGGATATATATGTTTATAGATCTATATCTTAATTAAAACTTTTTATTAAGAAAAAACTAAGCATAATTTCCCTATCCTGTACACTTTACCTATTTGATATTTTAATTTATGTGATTAGATCTAAATAGTTCTAAGAATGGCAGCTGAGTGCTGAGGCAGCAGCATATAAATCACAGAACAACGAAATCTGAGAGCTCAAAGGACTGTGAGAGTTTATCTGGTCCAGTCTTATTTCAGAAAGGGAAATCATGGTTTATACAGCATTAAAAGGCTTGTCTAAGTCAAAGTGCCAATGTCTGGAATCTACATTGACTACATCGTCCTCCAGAATCAAGACCCCATCAGCAGGTGCTAGGTACACCAGGGGCCTAAGGTGGACATGACAATGTGATCACGGGATACAGTTGTCTACCTGTTTCTCTGAGTTCTGGATGAAATGAGACGCAGTGAGATGCTGTCTGTTCCCCAAGACTGAAAATTCAACCTTTGGTCAACTATTTCAATACACATCAGAAGTATTTAATAGGCCACTTGGCTTTTCTATAGCTCTGGCGATAATTTCTTTGTAGAAACATCCACAGAACAAAAGTTGTTAACACCAAACTAAATTTGTTAATGTTTTAAGAGATCACCCCAAGTGACCAATTTTAATTTTTAAAATGTGTATTCCGAAGGGTGCCTCACACAGGAAGGGGTTTGTTTTTTGTGTTTAAAAAAAAAAACAAAAAACAAAAAAAAAAACAAAAAAAACCACTATTAACATCAATATCTCCATGTGCTGCTCACCATTAGCATGCAGAAAAGCCAGCGCCAATTGATGAAACAACATGCCAACAAACACACAGCACAGACAAGGCACATTCAGAAAGCACAGGGCAAGATGCTTTGGACTCTGGCCCTGAAAAACGTCTGTTTTAGTCTCCCTCAGCACTGCTTTTGTTTTTGTCTTTTTCAATTAACCTCTTTAAATACACACTTGTACTAAACAAACAAGGAGGGTGGGAGGACAAACATTTCAATAATCTGAATTTTTTGCCTTAAGCCTAAGTAAGGCTTCCAAACGAAAGCAGGTTTCTGATTGATTGTGCTATTGGGCTGCTTCTTTGCCATCCACCTGGTGCTATTATAGCCAATTCATTGATAGAGATTTTATGCCATTTTCTTCTGAGATTCCTTTTTCTCCCTCATCAATCACTAAAGTAGTGAATGGTAGCTGATCCAATGAGAAAGACAATAAGGAGGAACAGAAAACAAGTGACTGCCCTGAAGTTCAGACTTTGGCTGCCTCTAACTTCATCTTCCCTCTGGTCGTTTTCCCTTTCATGTGCCAAACAAAGACTTTTTAAAGAATTTTAAAACATGTTCCCTTAAGGGTTTGCTTTCAAAATGAAGCCTTGCTTTAAACATCTCTTTTGTGCATGCTCTGCAGGATGGCTGGACAATTTCCAATGCTGCCACGGCCTGTAGACTCTGTTACATTTTTGTTTTAACAGTTTCCATCCCAAACACACTATAGTGGCAGCTGACACATAAAAACTTCAGTAAGGTGTAGTTTTAAGGAGAGTAGCCGTGGGCAGAGCTTTGATTCTTTATCTCCTAGCGACAGACAAACAGGTCCACAGAAAGTCACCACACAGCCATGAACCGGATGGAACAAAAACATCAGATTCAAAAGCTACTTGCACTTTAGAAATGGGTCTTTTCCTGTCTGTTTTTCTTTTCAGTTCCTAGTCTGTGCACTACCTGCTTTGGCCATTACCAGGACTACCTAACTGTCATATTTGCCATAATATGTTTTCCTTGGTCTCAAAAGCAGAAAGCAATGAAGGACAATTTCTCTGTAGCATCTCACCCAACTCCAGGGTTTATCTGTGCTTAGTCAATCAGAAGTTTGACCTTGGTAGGTATCACACATAATTCTTGTATTTTTCCTCCCTTGAAGATTTTCAATTAGTTTTTTCTATAATTTTAAGATATATCCCTTTTCATTCCTAAGAGTCAAGTACAAAACAAAGGAGATTTAAAAAGGACACAGAGACACATCATAAATGCATTATTTTTCTTAAGAGCTTTATGGAAACATAACTCACATACCACACAATTCACCCTTCTATTCCTACATTCCATATAAATGGAATCGTACAATATGTGGTCCTTTGTAACTGGTTTATTTCACTTAGCATAATATAATGTTTTTTAACATTCATCTATGTTGTAGCATGTATCAATATGTCACTCCTTTTTGTGGCAGAATAACATTTCAATGGATAAATAAAATATATCACATTTTGTTTATCCATTCATCAGCTGATTGGCATTAGGGTAGTTTCTACTTTTTGGCCATGATGAAAAATGTTTACCAGCATTTAGGAACATTTATGTACAGTTTTTTGGTAGATATATGTTTTCATTTCATTAAGAATACACCTAAAAGTGGAATTGCTGGATCATATGATAATCTCTATGTTTAACCATTTGAAGATCTGTCAGGCTATTTTGCAAACAATTGCATCATTTTACATTCCCACCAGCATCGTATAAGGGTTCTGATTTCTCTACTTCCTCACCAACATTTTATGTTATTTGTCTTTTTTATTATAGCCATCTTAGTGGATGTTAGGTAGTGTCTCATTGTCATTTTGATTTACATTTCCATGATAGCTAATCTTTTCATGTGCTTACTGGCTATTTGTCTATCTCCTTCGGAGAAACGTCGATTCAGATCATTGGCCCTTTTGTTTTGTTTTGTTTTGTTTTGTTTTTTTGAGATGGAATCTCGTTCTGTCACCCAGGCTGGAGTGCAGTGGCGTGATCTTGGCTCACTGCAACGTCCGCCTCCCAGTTTCAACCTCCCTCCTGCCTCCCTACGCCTCCCGCCTGCCTCAACCTCCTTAGTAGCTGGGATTACAGGCACCTGCCATCAAGCCCAGCTAATTTTTATTTTTTCAGTAAAGACGGGGTTTCTCCATGTTGGCCAGGCTGATCTCAAACTCCTGACCTCAAGTGATCTGCCTGCCTCTGCCTCTCAAAGCTTTTCTGCCCTTCTGTGAGCTGTCCTTTCCCTTTTTTGTGACATTTGTTGAAGCATAAAAGGTTCTAATTTTGATTTTGGCTTTGGCAACATCATAGATGCATTTTTGTCCAAAGGCTCTCACTGAACTTGAAGCAACATAAGGCCAGAAGTTCATGCAGCAGAATATAAACTTCTGTGAGACTTGATCATACCATTCCTGTGTATCCATATCTTAGCTAAGAATCATTTTAATGATTCCAAAAGAATGGTGAAAAAGTACCCATAATGGTCTTTGAACAAAATCTTATTTCAAGATATTTTACATCTCAGAAGCATAGCTTTCTGCCTCTGAAGCCCACGTCTGAAGTCTGCTAGTAATTGTACTTACTCTGCAGAAAAGGAGGACAAATGGAAGATTTTAGACACAGGCCACAGATGGACATTTGACCATAAGAATCTGTCCAAATAAGCCCTGGCTGCCAAAACTACTGCCATTCGAAACTGTGGGGTTTGTTCAGTTTTAAAGAGACTTCAAAATGAGAGGTGCCATTAGAAAAGCGCCACCAAAAATTCATCAAAAGGTTTGTTACAAATGTATTTATTTTGTAAGGTTAAGTCTTGTGCAATTTTCTTTAATCAGTTAGATGAGTTGTACAGATACTAACCAAACAATACAGATTCTCAAAAGCCAAGTTACTAATTGGAATTTTTTCAGTCATTAGTGCAATTAAGAGTTTTTCAAAAAAAAAAGAAAAAAAAGGGAGAAAAAGGAGGAATAGATTGAGAGAGTCTAGGGTATGCGGTGAGCCAGGAATGGGCCATTATACTCAAAAGGCGTCTCTCTATAAACAGATCAATTATCACAGCGTTTGTTTTGTTAAGGGGAATACAGTGGAGCCAGGTAGGGCTTTAACCATTTGTTCTGCTCCATGGCCACAATATGTCCTTTTGTTTTCTGCCTGTCAGGACTGCCTCAATCATGTAATAACCATACCTAAAAGTGACCACTCACAGCTTCACTGGATAAATTAAACCTGCCAGGGAAACAAGGATGAATGTATGCTCACTATGCTAGTAGAAACACACAATTCAATGTTTTTGGAAAGTTCATCCCCTAAAATTCCTAAACATTTCTTCTGTCAATGGCAAAGATTTCTTAAAAAATAAACTAACAAACAAACAAACAAAACTACATCTAACATTACCAGGAAAATGCATTTTATTAGAATGAGGCTTTGTTTTCCAGATCCTTCCTAAACAAAAATTCCCCTTCTCCCCCACCAATAAAAAATAATTAAAACAGATAAATCAAAGCTCTATGCTCAATTCTATAATTCTACCGTCATCTTCCAAAATATAGTCCATGGGGAACTTTGCAGGGGAAGAAAGGAGATCTTTCACTAGAATTATGAATGTGACATTGAGCAGCACTTTTTACTTTTCTAACATAAACTTTGGAAGATTATGGCTTAGCATCTTGACCATGTTCACAAGAAAATATCAGGTTTGTTGGCAGAACAAAATTGCTACATTACAGTAATAACATCTTAGGTTCATACAACTCTGCTACGCATTTGATTGTCTTTTTTCCATGTGCCCGAGACCCCAGAAGGAAGGGGTCTGTGAAGACCCAGAGCTGAAACACAGAATAACTTAACACAAGTAATTTGTGATTCTGACTGTTGTATTCTTGCTTCTAGGCTTTCCGACTTCTGGACCTTCTCCTTCCCTGCTGCTTTTCCCCTCCTACCTCAAAATCTGGGTAAAGCATCCAGGAGAATAGTCTCTCTGCTCCACAGACAGTAGTTCCTGTCATCCCCCAAATGATCTTTTCCTTGCATAGTCACTCAGGTATGACAATTTGGAATAGACTAGGAACCACCTACTCCAGGTCATTTTTTCAGAGATTTAAAAAGCTCACCAAACTCTCAAGGTTGCTGTTTACATCTCTATAGCTGTTAGCCAGAGGTTCCAGAGATCTGCACTCAACAACTGCCCCCACCACACACACATACACACACACCCCATTGCTTTCTGTTGTCCTGCCCATAAATGGCCCCACTTCCAGAATCACATCTCATTTCTTTCTTTTCTGGATCATATCTAGACACACCTGGGAGTTCTGGCAACCATCTGTTCTTATCCCCGGGCCAGGAGGAGAGAGTCTAGAGTTTGTGGAGGCCTTCCATTTTCTATGTCATCTCCCAGGAAGAAAATCCCTTCACATACATGCTATCCTCAGTCCTCAAGGCTCAGTGAAGCTTCCATAAACATTGGTCCACCTGCCCAGAACCCAACCCCACTAACACAACCAGTGAAACTATGTAATGAGCTATAGAATGGGCATGAGCTATGGAGTCAGACAGACCCAGGCATGAATCCTGGCTCTACCATGATTAGCTGACCTTGAGCAAATCACATAACCTCCAGAGGCCTAGATGACCTCATGTTAAAAATAGCAGTAAGACTTAGGTTGTAGTGAGGACTAATGAAGACAATAGATGTAAAGTCCTGAATACAGGAGCTCGTACTGAGGACTGGCATGTGGGGAGCATGCAGTGAATTGTTGTGATATGACAGTTAATAATCGGTGAATGGTCTCCAAGGCCATTGCAAATACATAAGGCTGTGCTTTCCCTAGACCCACCCATGGCTGTGAAGCACCCCAGAAATGTTTTATAGCTGAGATCTCTTCAATTTCAGGAAACTGCCCAAGGTTAGAATCCAATCATTTCAATTACGTGAATGGTGGCAGCATACCCTTACTAGGACCTCCCTACTAAACTCTTAAAGTTGAGTGAGCAAACCTAGACACATACTCCCTTTTATTCCAAGAAGCACTTATTGAGCACCTACTGGGTGTAAGCCACCATGCTTTAGTGCTTCTGGGAAAACCAGATTGAATAAGTACCTTTGCTATTTTCAAGGAATTACAACCTACTGAAAGAGTTATACATAGTTATACACAGTGATGACAGGCAAAACACAATCCAAGATGATACATTTACAGAGCTCCTGTCAAAGCACAGCCCTTCCATGGGCTTTGCACAGGCTCCCCAAGCACCAACACCCAGTGTTTATGCTTCAGACCCAGACTTAAAACACACCAAAGTAGAGTTACAAGAATAGATTCCTTTGGATAGAGAGATTGACAACTTTTGTCCCTCAGCCCCAGCCCATGCCTTCTGAACTTTCTCGTCTCCAAGCATGAATGAGATGTGGTACAGCTGCCAAATGTTTCTGTTATTTACACATGTGTTTTTTCTGTCTACCAGGGCTCAGAAGGGCCCTGAGACAGACAGCCAAAGCCGTTCCCCTTTGTAGCTCTGAATCTTTCTGTGTTTGAGAGGCCCCTCCTCCAGGGTTCTATAGTCCTTTGCAAGAATGGCCACGATGTCCTCTTCCAACAAAGAGGAGTTTGCACATTTTCTGGAAAGTTCTAGTATTTTATGAAGCAACAGAAGCTGAGAGTGACAAGGTCATCCAAGGGTATGGACAGAAACTGTGGGGCATATGGACCCATCTGGACAACTCAGCCAGGCAATGAGCAAATCCTGACTGATAGTGTCCTGTGGAGCCTCAGCTCCTTGCTATCTGCCTGCAAGGGAGTTGGCTCTTCTTTCTCTCCTCCTGGTGAGGCTGCAAATGCCAGCCCCAATCTGGATAGGAGGCTCGACTCAGTTAGTGCCCAGGTTAGAAGAAGCAGCGAGCAGCTCCTCTCTAGCCTGCTGAGGTGTTCACAGAGGGGGCCCAAGTCTAGAGAGCAGCATCTGGTACCCTCTCATTAGTCACTCCTAGCTCGCAGCCTCAGGATTCACATGCACCAGCCTGGAAAACTCCTCCAATTACACAGCTGGTGGCCTTGTCAAAAAATGAAAGCATCTTCACTGGTTTCGCCCTCCAGCTCAGAGTTGCCCAGCCAAGCCAAGCCCCTGCCCCAACCCCTTCTACACATTGCAGCCTGAGATCTTTCTAAAACAAAGCACTGATCACTTAACTCCCCTGCTTCAAAAGCTCCCATTTCCCCACCAATTTTCAAAGTAAGATCCAAACTCCCTGGTTCACTGCATGATCAGCCATCACTCCACTTTCAATTGCCTCCTGCTATACCCCCACCCTTCTCTATGATGTGTTTTCCATGCTGAATTCCCTCCAGCTTCATAGGCACATTGCTGATATTCTTTTTTGCTCCCCTACCCTTAAGCCCTTTTGCAAATGCTTTACTCTGAATATAACCCACTCTACAGCTCTAACTCCTCATTCTCTTGCTCAGCAGAACCCTTTCAGGGCTCAATTTAAATGTTATTTTCTCCTAAAAACCATCTTTGTCTGCTCCATTTCCAAAGACTAAGTAAACTATCCCTCATTCGAGTTTCCAAAGCACTTTATACTTCCCATAGATTATTGTGCATTGCATTATATTATGTTTGTTATTTATTATATTAATTATTGCTCCTCACTTTCCACATACACACTGTATTTTGAGGTCCTTGGAAGTACGACTCTGCTTTTCACCATTATAGACTTATCCTTTAACCTAGCATAGTGCTTGACAAATAAGTATGTAGCCTTAAATATCTATCAGATAAGTGTATGACAGCTAAGTGAATCAGCATCAAAAATGAGTAAAGAACTTTCCTATAACTAAGTTTTAGATCAAGAAGATATCTAATAAAGCATCCAATTCAACCCTCTTGCCTTTAGAGATAAAGGAATTGGAACCCAGAGAATGTAAGTGATAGCTTGGTTGGCAATTGAAATCCCAGCCTGAGTGAAACTCATGTCCCTAAATTCCCCTGCAAGAACTCATACAGACACCAAAAACTTCAAGAATCTATCATTAATAGGATAATTTTTTATTTCAAGACAGGATCCTTAGGCTCTATCCTCACATCAGACCAAAATTCAGTAGCACAGTGGTAGTGTTTTCTCTAGGAGAAACCTCATCTTGAACCTTTTCTGCTCAGTATATCATATTGCACAGACACACGCTCTAAGGATTCCATGTAGTTCTTTCAAGTTCTTCTTGTTCCATGTTGAAAGAATGGACAAGGACCATCAGGCTGTTATGCCATCACAGTACTCTCAAAAACCCTTTATATTTTAATACACTAAAGAGTAGCAAGAGAAATCTTTGGCTTTCCCTCTGAGTTCTAATGTAGGATTTACTGAGTAACTTGCAACAAGTAGATTTGTGACTATTATCTGTAGGACAATAACAAATTCCTAATACCACATTTGCTTCCTGTGGAGGTTCAGTTATGTATTTATTCATAATTTATCTGAGATAGGGTGTTGCTCCGTCAGTCAGACTGGAGTGAAGTGGTGCAATCATAGCTCACTGCAGCCTCAATCTTTCAGGCTCAAGTGGTCCTCCCGCCTCAGCCTCCTAATTAGCTGGGACTACAGGTGTACACTACCACCAAAAATGTGCCCTGACAGCTTTTTTTTATTTTTAGTAGACATGAGGTCACGCTATGTTGCCCAGGTTGGTCTTGAACTCCTGAATTCAAGCAATCCTCCTGCCTCAGCCTCCCCAGGTGCTGGGATTACAGGTGTTAGCCACCACGTCCTGCCTGGAGATTTACTTTAATTGCATGTTATAATCCAAATTGCTGCAAATTCTTTAAATTGAGTGGATTGTATTTTACAAATAATTCATTTGGAAGCTGAATTCAACTCCCAGATTCTTTTGCAGCTGCAGTGACCTGACAGCAGAGGGAGGTAAGTGCCCCGGATACTAGGCAGTGGGTGGACAATCAGAGGCCCCTGATTGTTAGGCACTAGCTGGTTGAGTGAAAGAATGAGTAATATTATGCTGCCCTCTGGATTCAGCAGGAAGTCGGAAGTTATTGTGCTTAATAATGTTCTGTAGGATTCCATTGAGCCAACTGCCATCTTCTCGTATTAACAAGAATGAGAGTTAAAATTCATTATCAATTTTTTTAAATTTCCACGTTTCAAAATAATCTCTTTTTGAAAGATTTCCCGAGTTCAGAAGAACCTACTTCCACTCCTTTGGCTCTCTTGCTCCCTAGCAGGGGGCTACAGTATTGTCCATCCCTTTTGGCCCAGTTGCAGGTAAACAGAAGTTTTTTGCCTTATCATCGAAGTACCCATGGTCACTTGGAAAACAGCTTCCCCCAGGAGACAACAACACTGGAAACGCTTAGAAATGTCCTGCTCCTAAACTAACTTCTTTTGTTTAAAACTTTTTTTGTTTTAAAATCTAAAATAGGATTCACTTACAGATGAGGCAATTCTCTATTAACCAAAGATATCCTACTGTGTACCCCCTTCTTTGTGCTGTGGTTTTCATGCTGAATTCCATGCTCATTTGATCACATAGTTCTGTTGGGGCTGCCCACAGAAAGATACTGACCCTGCTCCCTGGACTCTCCCAAGACTAGTTCTACTTTGAGGCAGCTCCTCCCATAGTGCCCTCCACCAAAAGGCCACCTGGCTTTCCTGATCCATGGAGAGAACCCACCCCAGCTTTCTTGTTCTGTGAACATGGTCTTTTCTAGGAGCAACTTTATCATAGTCAATCAAACATGCCTTCCCTCTGAAATACTCTTCTTAAAAAAAAAAAAAAATTCAGGATGAGGTGTCCCTTACTTAAAACATTACAGATGTCACCTCCCCTTAGGGAATTTTTGTTTCACAACAGGAAACAGAAGTTTCTTTCATACCGATCCTCAACTCTCTGTTCTTATTCTTTTGATGCGGAAGAGAATTTTGATAAATTGCCAGGACGAGACTTCTAAAGGCTAAGCTGTATGCTTACATGCTGGTCTCTTTGTGACAAGGACAGTGTCCTGTTTATTTCTATACAATTACAGATTCTTTACAATTGCTTAAGAAATGCCTGTTGAATGCTGGCTGATTGACCATGCTTAGTAAGAAACAGGATATCCTAGAGATGCTTACAACAATATTTGCATAACCAAGTTAGTCATTTATTCCCAGACTCTCACCCAAAGCAGGAATTGTTTTTACAATAGCCTAGCTTCTGTGTGAGTTCTAGTGGCAAGAAGTTTGTTTGCCACTCCCTGGCTCTAGACAACCCAACTGCTTATATTGAGTTGAAAGCAGTTTCCTTGAAATTTCCATTTGATTTGGTACAAATTAGGCTTGACATCTGCATCTTAAAATCACCTTGGAGGCCAGGCTTGACTTTTGATTTTACCAGTGGAACACCAGCTTTCTTTGCTCACCCCAGAAACTTGAATCTGGTCAACGAACATTGGAAAAGGCAACTAGGTAATAAGCTGATCTTCACATGCACTTCCCTAAGATATGAGAGCCATTGACGTTGCAAGGGCCATGACAGGAGGACATTCCTCTTGATTTTGAATCCTAATGTGGCTAATGTCTTACCAAGTTTTGGAAAAACATTTGGCCATTCATTCTCAAACATCTTTGAAACACCTACTAAACACCAGGCACTGAGGTAGGTACTATGCATACAGAGATTAAAGACACAGTCAAGGCTTTCAAGAAAATCACATTCTAGCTTGAAAAAAAGTAAAACAATAAAATCAAAACTATATAATATCCATAGACACAGAGTTCTAGTTCTATAGAGAAATCTTTAATTCAGACAACAAAGGTCATAGAAGGCTTTCCCAAAGTGGAAATGTTTGACCTGATTCACTGGATGACAGAGTAAAATCTAGCCAGCCAAAGAAAAGGAACAGTAATTGAAGCAAAAAGATCAGCCTATGCAACAGCATGGATACTACAGAACTAAAACATGCCCAGGCTTAAAGATACTGTGATGTTCCTGGAGTGTAGGTTGAAATGAGGGACTGACAAAGAGGTGAAGCTAGATGCAAATGCTGGGGCCTGATCACGAAAGACCTAAGATGCCATACTGAGAAGTTTAGCCTTTATCCTCTTAAACAGAGTCATTGAGAACTTTGGGACATATAGTAGCCATATGATATTTGCATGTTGGAAAGATCACTCTGCTGGTATGGTAGAAAGAAGATAGGAGGAGGAAAGAGTGAGCTAAGGAGAAAGAAGGAGTAGGTTGGGATGACCTAGAATAGAATGAAGACAGCAGCAGTGGAAATAGGGAGAAAGGATTTAGGACACAAAAAAGAAGGACAATCAGTAAACCTTTGGACGTAGGTTGAGAGAGAAGAGGAGTCCAGGGTGATTCTAAGATTTCTAGCTCACGTGACCAGATGGAGACAAGCACATTCACCACATTGCCTTTGTTAGTGTTGCACATGGACCACAGACATCAGAATCACTAGAGATACGTGCAAACAATGTCAATTCCTTGCCCCATTCTAGACTTAATGAGTCAGAATTTATGCATGCTGAAGTTTGATACTCACTGCAGAAAACAGAAAGAGGAGTAGGTGAGACAGTTAGGCAGGTAATAAGCTTAGTTTAAAGCCTGTTGATTTTGAGAAGCCAAAGGAACATCCAAAGGGATGGGTTCTACCAACAGAGAGTATATAGGACTCTAGGCCAGGGGACACATACGATCTGAGGTTGTCTTCTTTAAGGGTCAACACCTTTAAGAGTAGCTACAGATTTTAAATAAAATCATCATCCTGAGAGGGAATATAGAAAGGAAGCAAGAACAAGAAGCCTGAGTCTAATCCTGGGAACACTGAAAAGTGGAACAGGAAACATGGCAGGTAATAGCACAAAAAGTACAGAGTTCAGCCCTGGCTTTCACTAAACCAGCTGAGATGGGACCTAGAGTAAGCACAGTTTTTCTGAAGATGAGATTTAGTGCAAGTGTAGCTTTTCTGCTGATTCTAATCCATTATGTCTAACGAAGAGAAGAGAAGGAGAGTATAAAAGATGCTACCAGTCAAATCTGTAGTGAAAGGTTTACAAGCTTTAGCCATGAATTGTTCAGGCTGTTTTCTACCTAATTATCCCCAACCAAGAACACTTTGGTTCCTACAAAGGAATGTACAGTAGCCAATGGTATGGTTGTATGCACCCAAGCATTATGGACACCTCTTAGAACCCAAATTGGTCCAGAAATGTGAGATGGAGTGACAGAAAAAGCAGGATGATATAACTCTTTCTTACATGCTCCCTCTGACAGCCAAGGGCTAGAGCAGTCACTATTCTGGGCTCCATAAGATATATGCCAACCTGCAAGTGCTAAGAGAAAATTGCGACAAGGAACTCTTTTTCAAAAACAGGCATCAGGAACTAGTTTGGCCAATCTATTTGAGGTGAATTTTCCAATTCAGGCAGGGCAATGTGACCCCTTATGGTCCCTCAGTGGTAAGGATAGAGAAATGCTTTTCATTCAAATATCTCAAATATTTAAACTAAACCCACCTATGCAAATTTAAAACAGCAAACCTAACACAGTGGAGTTAGAGCTTCCAAAACTTTCTCTCACCGTCAATAAAACTCATTGTTTATGAAAACTCAGACAATTTCTATAGCACATATCGACCACTTTGAAAAAAATGTATTTATAGAAATTGGGACTACTGGGGCCTTCCTAAATTGTCATTTATGGAAACACTTTTAAGATTTCTGTTTGGGCAAACGAGTCCTTCAGGGGTTTTTCCAGCATGATCTTGGAGAACAGGTGAATGCTAGGTATAGACTGCAGAAAGACAATGGCTAGAGCATCTCCAATATCTTGGTCAATACTCACCAAGGGTCAGAAAGTTGGAAACATAAGCTGCCTTTACAGCTGTGTTCTCAGTCTACCTAATAGCTAGTTTGTCAGGGAGTCTGTTCACATCTCTCAGCATTATCTCTCTGTGCCTCAGTTTCCTCATCCTTAAAATATGGACAATAACTGTACTTGCCCAAGACGGTTGCTGAGAGGGTTAAATAAAGTAATATATGAATACATAATAAGTGCTCTATAAAAGTTTGCTCTTATTTTCATTGTTGAAATCAATAAAGCACCATTTGATCTGAAAATCTTGTGGGTTGAAAAAATATCTTAAGAAAAACAAGTCCTCATGATAAGTACAGCTTTTTATTTTTCTTTAATTATAAAAGACTCTAAAGTCCAAACACAGCCTGTTTATTGAGGCTGGTACACTTTGCCTCTTTAGCGACACCTGAATTTAAGCCTAAATAGATGTCATGGAATTCCATTGAGTGGGGCAGTTTGTTGTTGAGAACAGCAAGGACTTTGGAATAAATGCGAGTCCTGGTTCCCTCAATTTCCAACTTTAAAAAATTGAGGAGGTTTCTTAACTCTAATCCCCATTTCCTTGTTTGTAGAAAAGAAACCATATCATTAACCTGGACGGGTTTTTATAAAGATTTCAAATGAGATAATGTAATGGATCTCAATTAATGTGTTTCTTTTCCCCTCTCAGACCAAAACTTGTCATGAGGAATATTTGTCTAAGGTCAAGAGCTAAGAGTTAGCAATGCTGAACTGTGGTCCTCACATATCAGTAAATCCATGATTTTTCTTCTTTCCTGTTATTTACTGCATTTAAATCATGAAAATCCTAGTAGTGGTGGGGTGGAGGGGGTGAACTTACTATAAAGTTCATTAAAGATTGAGTGCAGAAATGAAGCACAGTGTTTGTGCCAGGGATCACCAACTCAAATATCTACAGGGATCATCCCTATAATAGAAATAAGAGAAGCAACTTGGGCATAACAGTAGGAAAAGATGAAGATGATGGCAAACTCTAAAGTGAGCATTGGCAACAACTTAGTTTACCCCAACTGTCTCCATGCAAGGATGCAAACCCAGTGATGTTAGAGCTTTTAGTTTTTGAAGAGAAGCCAGAAGTAGTTTGTGAAATTTTCTGAATTCTAAACATTAGCATCAAGTTCGATTAAAAACAAACACACCCTCTAGGCCAAATAAGAATAATTTGTGCCAAATTCAGTCTGTGGACCATCAGGTTGCAACTTCTGATTTATAAATCATCATGATGATCACCACATGGCTGACCCTGGCAGAAGTTCAAAAGTGATCATGAACGTGAACCACTTCTTCATTACCACCCATAACTGGTTTTGTTCTCCTTCACTTTGTATTCAACAAACACCAACAAAATTAAGCTAAGGAGAACTTGGAAAGGACATTTCAGAGAAGTAAACTTGCCTGGACTAATGATCTCCAGGGAGAAATTTTACCCAAGATCTCTTCAAAGCTTTCTTCGACAAGTCCAGGTAACCTTGGTATTGAAAGATCTGTCTTCTGATGCAGGGTAAAAGACAAAAGAGACAGGTCAGCCTGGACTCAGGAGCTCCCCCTCCCCCATCATGGCCAGCTGACCTTGAGAGGAAGAGAGGTAGAAAGTGCCTGGCTCTCAAGCCCACTGACATTTGGAAGCACAGGTGCAGCCCAGAGCCCTGGCAGGATTTGGCCAGGCGTTCCTGTGACAAGCCCAGGCCTGAAAGGGAGACTCCCCTGACAGTCTGAGCAGGAGGCTGAATCTGTCACTGTCTGGCTGGCAGGGCTGAAAGGGTTGTCTGCGGCAAGCGCAGATACCGGATGCCTGAATAGGGACTCAGTCAAGCAGGCATTTGTCACAGAAAACTCCCCCAACTCATATTTCACAGGGTGATCAGAAGCGGTGAGGCAGGGACCAAAGTGGCTCATCACCAGAATATTATCAATGGTGGTTATCATACAGGGACAGCTGGGCTGGAGGCCAGGGAAGCCCTCTTTGGAGACAGCAAATGTTCAATGCCCCCGGGATGGTGGGGATAGAGCCAGCCAGGCCCCACCCCACTACTTCCATACATCAATGCATGGTGCTCCAACACTACCACCTTGAGGCTCCAGAAGGAAGGAGCTCAGAGAGGCTATTCCACATTGGGAAGAAGGCACACAATTCCAGGTAATTCCAGCCTGGGAGCTGAGCCCTGCCTAGGTTCCTTTCAGACCCAGGTCCCTGGCCTTTTGTTTCAACAGCCTCTCCCAAGTCAAAGCAAGGCAAGCCCCTTGGGATTTATCCTTCTAAGGAAGAGGGTTTTATTTTTCTTTCATCATTGTTACTCTACAATGTGCTCTATAAGACTTGATTCTGTGCTCAACCAATGTGATTGAATGGAAAAAAAATCAAAGAGGCAGAGGAAATGCCATCAAATTTAGTTTTGTCTCAGGAGTTTCACAAAGAAATGAGTTATTTCCTCCTCTCTTTCTAATTATTTTAGCAAGGCAATCGAGGGTAGTGATTACTGCCAAGTGTCTCATCCATTAACTGAATGGCCCCTACAACCATGTTCCCCAACCCACCCTGCATTGTAAGTGACTTACCTCCTTTGGGAAACTTGAGAACCAAGTTATAATAATAAGCAAAAGACAAAACTTTTTTCAGAACAACCATAGCTTTTCCAAATTCAAAAGCCAGATGATTTTGACATGACTAACAGATTCATATAGTTGCAAATTGGGCAATAATTAGATAATTGCTAAAATACAAATATTCAGGTATGGTGACAGCAATAATATGAAGAATGACCACTAACATTTATTGGACACTTTGCATGTAATAAGCCTTCTTTGAAGCATTTGCATGGACATTACTGAGTACTCACAATAACCAATGTAATGGAAATAATATTAACCAGTAGTACAGGGGAGGAAACAAAGGTCCAAAGACTTTATTACATTGTCCAAGTCACACAGTTTGGAAAAGGCAGAATTGGGATTACAAGTGAAAAGTACCTTATACATCATTAGTACTAAAAATGTATGTTGATTAGAGCTGCTAAAGGGTGGTGGTGAAATAACTCAATTTAAGTAAGAACACCTTGACTTAGTCTTACTATGTAAACAACACCTACCAGTTACTGAGAAAAAGATGACTACTCTAACAGAGAAATAAGCAAAAAATAGAAAATTCACATAAAATTTTGACAAGTGAACAAAAATTCATGTAAAATCTCACTAGTACTCACATAATTGAAAATTAAAATGACATGATATGCTATCTTTTACCTATCAAATTAACAAATATCTCTCAAAGTTATAACATCCAGCATAGGTGAGAGTGTACTATAGCCACCATTGGAAGAAGTGTTGATTTTTACATTTCTAGGAGCAACTTGATAATGTATGTCAAAATCCTGAAAGTGGTTTATATCCTCTATGGAAGTTTTAAAATCTAAGGGAATAATTAGGGACATGCAAAAAGAATTATGAACAAAGATGTTGAGGGCATCATTGCTTAAGATGGAAAAATGTAAAACATAAATATGAACAATAAGGATTTTTTTCATCCCCATGATGAAAAGCAGCAATTTAAAATCAGATTTTGGAAGACTATTTAAGATTATAAAAAGTCCTCATATTGTTTAAAGGGGGGTTTTACAATAACATAGATAGCAGAAGTTTTCTTTAGAGAAAAAAATGGACATATACCTATGCATTAAAATTATATAAAAACACTCCAAAATTTAAGCAGTAGCTATTTCTGAGTTGTGATATTATATAGATGATTTTGATTTTATTCTTTATGATTTTCTGTACTTCTAATATTTCATAAAGTTCATAAAGGGAGTAGACAATTTGCTAATGACCTCATTAAATCTGTATGAATTTTAATACATTTTCAGAAGACCTGAATTCAAATTCCAACAAGTTCTATTTCAATGTCTTTGGAAAAAACACATTATCTGCCTAAACTTTAATTTCCTCATCTAGAAAACCAAAATAACAATATTTACCTCAAATGATTTTTGGGGGGTTTTAGGATAGATAGGCCACTGTTAATTTTTCCTAACTAGGTATCAGAGAAAAATCTATATGCTTAAAAAATCTTCTTTATAATTTGATACATAATAGATGTATACATTTTTGAGTACTTATGGGATACATGTGATTTTTCTTAAGAGACAAAGTCTTACTCCATCACCCAGGCTGGAGTGCAGTGGTCCAATCATAGCTGACTGCAGCCTGGAACTCCCAGGCTTAAGGGATCATCCCATTTCAGTCTCCTTAGTCATTAGGCTTATAGGCATGAGGCACCATGCCCAGCTGATACTTTGATACATGCAAACCATATGTAATGACCCAGTCAGGGTAATCCCCTCAAATGATTTTTATGAGGTTAAACAAAACAGAAACTATGCAAGTTCCTGGAATTCATCTATGTACCTAGTGGGCATTTAATAAGTGCCTTTTTAATTCACTAATAAGTATTTTGTCCAACATTTCAAACACAGTCAGAATGAGCATTTGAAATAAATATCTACAGCTCTCAAGTGAACAAAAAAACACTAGGGCTTGGCTTCCTATCTCACTGCTCATCCAAAACAAGTAGGATTTGGTAAAAGCTGCAAAACACTCTACCTCTCCCTGTTACACATTGACACTGAGGACGGACAGCAAGCCTTCCTGCTATGACAAGTAGATAGAAAACAAAAACTTGGGGTAAAATGAACAGGTTGGTCAATTACTGATTTTGCTCTCTGCATGTGGAAGCCATTTCTGCTATTTTATCTGTTCCCACCTTGACTGATGAAAGTTTTAGAACAAAAGCCTTCCAATGAGCCGTGAAGAGCTACCCCTTTTGTCTTTCCGGTATATCTTCTCCTTTTTATCATCCCTCCTTCCCATTCCCATGCCACATGCCAATTATTGATAATAGTTAATAATAACAGGAGCTAATACCTGTTGAGAACTGCTCTGCACCAGGCACTGTTCTCAGCACTCTGTTTGTATTAACTCACTTATCTTCAGCATAATGCTACCATGCAGGTACTATTATCATCTCTGTTTCTTCTATGAGGAATCTGAAACACAGAAGAGTTAAACGACTTTCCCAGGGTTACACAGCTAGAAAGCAAGGAGACAAATCTAGTCAGTCAAGCTCCAGGGCACATAGTCTCTAACTCTTATCTATACTGCTCTGTGTAATTAATATAATGACTTGATCCACTATACAAAACTTGGCACGAGGAGATGAGCAACAGATAACCTTTCACTAATCTTATTAGCAGGACGAAGCTCAATCCTACAGCCTAACTCAAGGACTGCTCCTTCAGTAATGGTATTATAAATAGAGGAAAGGAACAATTGCTCTTCCACACTGACCCCTGGGTTGCCCTCCCTCATGACACTATCTTTGGTAGGATCCAAAGCTCCTTGGATATGTTCTATTAATACCTGTGCCCTGTGTCTGGTGCACCATCTAGCCCATCTTAGGGCTTAATAAGGATTTGTTTAGTTGAACTGAAGAGGGCCTACCCAAATAGGCAGTTTCTACCTAATTCTAGTCTCCCAAGAATTTCTCTTCAGAAGAAACACACACACACACAACACACACACTCACTCACAATGATGAATTGTGAAAAATAAATGCTATTCCATCTAGCGTGAAGTGGTCTGGGTGTGGAGTTAATGCCTTAGGAAACGCTAACATCTAATCTTTAGGAATGAGTGGAGATTGATAAATGACATCCCTAATCCCTACCTAGGCTTTGGATCAATTAAGGAATAACACAAGAATAAGACAGGTGGAATTCAAAATACAGTATCACCATTTTACTGATTAAGCTGATATTGGAGAATGTGATTTATATTTGTGAGTCAATGAGTTTTACATACCTGAACTTCACTCTTCAACAGATGCATATACACAGTTCTAGGAAGTGCTTCCCTCTGGTTGGAGAACTCAGGCTCTCTATAGGCAGGTCTGTGCCTAAAAAGAAAAGACAGATTGGAAGCCCATGCCCATTATCTCTTTCCAAACATACCAATGAAACTAAGTTACTCTTCCTCCCTTGTGGAAGAGTAAATGAAAAGATAGTAAAGGCCATAGAATTTTGGCCCTCTCCCTGCTAGTACTCTTGGGTGAATGAGAACCAGAAAGTCATGAAGAGAAGGCTTTGGTATGACTGATAACAGCTAGTAAATTTCATCATTGAGTTGTCCACTTGGCTATCACAAATGATCTACATTCCTATTGCTCACTTACCTGTAGAATGTATATAGTTGCATTTAATATCAATAATTTAAAATGTTCAGTTTTAAGTTTGTGCTGCAAAGCCAGAACTAAGTATTCCATCAAGTTCAACTCTACTTCTTTTCGTGTCATACAGCCCTGACCCAGTCTTAAGCTCCTTGAAAATACAGCTCCTTTTACTTCATGGCATTCCTTAGAATACAATGCATATGATAATTTGTTTACAAATGTTTTTTCATCAATGCATGCATGAAGAAAAAATAATAAACAAAAAATAAATCTCATTGGCTCTTCAACATGTAGTTCAAGGAGGAAGAAAATAGAGGAAGCCGCAACTTGCAAATAGACGGTGTTCAACTTACTCATTGATATGTCAGTTTGGGGAGACAAGAAAAGATTTTCCTATAAAAGGTCTGAAAGGTAGATCTTTTGATACAAAAGCACACACACACACACACTCACAAAACACTAAAGTAAAATTTATCTAAGGTTCAGATAATAGCTCAGTGCATAAAGAATACTCTGAGCATTTCATTTTTGGACCTAATATAGGACACTAAATGTAAAGAATCAAGCCTTGGCGAGTGGATATGGGGAATAGCAGGGGAGGGGCAGCGTGCTGCGAGCCTGGAGACTGGAAGAGCAGTCCAGGGTTTTCACTTCTCCTCCTTCCTTCCACCCTTGCTACTTAAGTCAGCTTCCCGCTCCAAATCATGCCCAAGCCAATCACTAGAGGTCAGTAGGAAGCCAGAGAAGGGGGCGACTGGTGGGAGGAGAGTTCCCTCAAAAGAAAGAGAAGAAGGAAAGGGGAAGAACACACTGTTGCCCAGCAATGGGAAGGAGAGTTCCTGCAGCCGGGCTTGGCTAGGGAGGCCTTTCTTATGTGAGACGCATTCACTGAGCAAACAAGGCTGAGGTAAACCTTTTTGAATTGATCTGAATTCTAGCATGTTAAGATATTTAATGTAGTGACTAAAAACAGACTGGAGTGAGTCAGATCTCAGTTTCAAGGCCTCTACTTACCGCCTATGAGACCTGGGCAAATAATTTCACCTGTGCTTGGTACACAGCGAACACTAAATATTTACTCCATGCCAGGTACAGCTCTAAGTACTTTACATGTATCATCTCATTTAGTTCTCAATAAAATATGTTTCAGAAACTAAGGCCCAGAGAAGCTAAATGTGGATGCTTACGCAGCCAAATCCCCCTTCTCTGAAAAACCTGCTGCCCCAGCAGCAGATGGAAACACAGCTGATGGACAGCCTTTGGTTCCCTACCCTCCAGAATACTTCAGCTGCAAAGTGCCCTTGTTCACAGTCACACCCCTTTCCACAGTGACCCAATTCCAGTGACCGATCAGTATCGGGGTAATTCCACTCAACTTGGAATAATTCTGAAGGGCCATTCTAGCTCCAGAGCCCCACTGCATGGTGACTCGACTAGTCCTTTACCCAATCTTACTTTGTCCTCTCCTTCCCTTAGGTATTGGACCAAGGACATTCCCAAATAAATTACCTGCAAACTAAACTCATCTCAGAGTCTGCTTTCTGGAAAATCCAACCTGGGACACCAACTAACTTGCCCAAGGACCCATAGTGAGGATACAGACACAAGCAGAATGACATCAGAACCTCCTCTCCCAACTGCTATACTCAGCTGCCTCCCATGGTTAACCATTACTACTTCCTTACTCTAAGACACCTACCACAACCTATATACATCCTCTCTTACTTAGATCTGGCTTTTCATTGGGAAGACGGCTCAAATAAAGATTTTGCCTCCAAACTGCCATACAGAATTTTAAGTAAACAAGACAAAGCCATCTGCCTTCTGCCTGTAAGGAATAGATCTTATATTAATAGAATCTCTCCTAACTCCATCTCTCTCTTCTTTTTCAAAGTATTGTCAGTGGCATGCCAAGGCAATGGTACAGCAACAGGTTAAGATTTCCTGAGGCCCAGAACTGAAAATTAGAAGAAGAGAAACTCAGGAAGTCTGCAGAGCAAGCTCCCCTCTTTGGCTCTCCCAGCTGAAAACTATGCCTTTTTTTTTTTTTTTTTTTTTAAGTGAGAGGTTGTCCACCCAACCTATTATTTCAAAAACAAGCTACTTTCCTAAAAGATTATTTTCTACAATGCATAGGCTAAAACATTTTCCGAATTAGTATTTTCTTTCACTCTGTTAGTATTCTCATTTTAAATAGTGAGCCCAGTTTCCACAATATAGAAGACCAAAATTGCCTAATGTTGATTTAAACAACTATGCTTTCCCAATATTCCCAATGCCTTGGTTTGCCTGTTTCTGCTGGAAGCTTATAGCCACCTCTTCTACTATAACAGTATTTTATTTACAAATATGCTACACTGCCTAAAATTAACCTAATTAGCAATCTAGAGCACCTGATTCTCAGAGTATTTTCCGACCCTCTAGCCTTCCAGCTGCACTGCTCTTAGTTGTCAATGTAAAGCTATATCCAAAAAACTGTGAAAGTATAAATGGAAACTGGTCTTGACCACAGAAAAAACAGTCACATTCGCTCCATTTTCTGGCGTGTGACTTTAAAAAAAAAAAAAAAAAAATTGCCTCTCATTAAAGAGTATACAGTTCCAAGTTCCATGGCTGCCAAGAGTCCCTGGATAATCCAACATGTCACCTTTCATGCCATTTCCTGGTGTGCTGGTAATCAGGATGGAGACTACTGCAAACCCCATCCTAGATCTGCTGCTGCTTTGTGGAGTAATGGTTTCCGGTCATCATACGTTGCATGTTCACCTTGCCTCTGATTGTTCTGGTCATGTCAGTGATGTAGCTTTGATGCAGAGATTGCATTGGAGTAAAGAGGAAAAAGTAGCAAAAATGAGGGAGAAGGATTTGCAGCTCAAAAGTTTTGAAAATCTTTATTTCATTGAAATGAAATCATGCCTTATCTACCTTCCTTAGACATTGCTGATCACATTAATTCCAGATGAAAAGTAAGTCAGGGGGTGTCTTTTTTTTTTTTTTTTTTTTTTCCATGCTGGTGAAGTTTTTCTACAGGAAGTCTGTAAAGGAAAACTCTCTCTCCTAGTGCTCCTAGGCAAAGCATTGAAGTACAATCCCACTGAAATCAAAGTGACAGCTAGAAGGTATTCCTAATCATCAGCTCTCTGAGTTCTTTCAAGACTTGAATACAACTGTCAATTACCAAGTTCTCTTTGTAGGCCAGGCAAGTAACAATGAATTAGAGGTTTAAATCAAACTTGCCAAAAAGACATAGCTCAAATGGCAGACCCAAGAACCAATGGTAAACTAAGACATTAGGAAAACATCATCAAAGCAACTGTAAAAGAAATTATTAAAATGTATTTAATGCAAGATCACATGGCCACAGTTGCCATATTTTTCCAAACCAAAAATGAGCACGTATCCAATACATAGTCTAACCATAACTCTTCAGTGAATAACTGTTGAATACTAGGCACCACTCTCAACACTGCCCATGCAAGTCCAAATCCAATGGGGTGGTCAAATAATGAAGTAGTAAACAAAACAAGTAAAGTCCCTGCTTTATGGAGGTTACATTCTAATAACAAATAGATATACAACACAATATTCCATAATAAGTGCTATGAGAAAAATGATTATCATGGTCACATCTCTTTCATGCCCTTCACATTGAAATCACATCTGAATCATTGGAAAACAGTGTAAAGGGCTAAGAATTGAACAAAAAAAATGCTAAGAATTAAGAAATTCCACCATTCCTTTGGAAGGAGGGGTTAGGGGGAGCTGAAAGGACTCAGATTCTCTATGTAGTCATCTCTCACATCACTGATTGAACGAGGGAGCTGCCTATACACCCAGTCCAGGATCCTTCAATGCCTAATCACATCTAAATCATTATAGACTAGAGAATCTATTCCACTTTTAATGTTTTACATGATGTATTAGTCATTTTCGCACTGCTGATAAACATATTGCAATTTACTTCAGACAGGGCAATTTACAAAAGAAAGAGTTTTTATAGTTCCATGTGGCTGGGCAAGCCTCACAATCATGGTGGAAGGCAAGGAGGAGCAAGTCCGTCTTACATGGATGGCAGCAGGCAAAGACTGAATGAGAAACACACAAAAGCAGAAATCACTGATAAAACCATCAGATCTCATGAGACTTATTCACTACCACGAGAACAGAATGGGAAAAACATTCCCCATGATTCAATTATCTCCCACTGGGTCCCTCCTACAACACATGAGAATTATGGGAGTACAATTCAAGATGAAATGTGGGTGGGGACACAGCCAAACCATATTATTCTGCCCCGGCCCCTGCCAAATCTCATGTTCTCATGTTTCAAAACCAATCATGCCTTCCCGACAGTCCCCCAAAGTCTTAACTCATTTCAGCATTAGCTCAAAAGTCTCATCTGAGACAAAGCAAGTCCCTTCCACCTACAGGCCTATAAAATCAAAAGCAAGCTAGTTATTTACTAGATACAATGAGGGTACAGATATTGGATAAATACAACTATTCCAAATGGGAGAAATTGGCCAAAACAGAGGGACTACAGGGCCCACGCAAGTCCAAATCCAATGGGGCAGTCAAATCTTAAAGCTCTGAAATGATCTCCTTTGACTCCATGTCTCACATCCAGGTCACGCTGATGCAAAATTTGGGTTCCCATGGTCTTGGCAGCTCCACCCCTGTGGCTTTGCATGGTGCAGCCTCCCTTCCAGCTGCTTTCATGGGCTGGCATTCAGTGTCTGAGGCTTTTCCAGGTGCAAGGTGCAAGCTGTCAGTGGATTTACCATTCCTGGGTCTGAAGGACAGTGGCCCCCTTCCCACAGTTCCAATAGGTGGTGCCCCAGTAGGGACTCTGCATGGGGGCTCTGACCCCACATTTCCCTTCTGCACTGCCCTTGCAGAGGTTCTCCATAAGAGCCCTGCCCCTGCAGCAAACTTCTGCCTGGGTACCCAGGCATTTCCATACATCTTCTGAAATCTAGGCAGAGGCTCCAAAACCTCAGTTCTTGACTTCTGTGCATCCACAGACTCAGCACCACATGGAAGCTGCCAAGGCTCATGTCTTGAACCATCTGAAGCCATGCCCTGAGCTCTACATTGGCCCCTTTCAGCCAAGGCTGGAGCAGCTGGGATGCAGGGCACCAACTCCCTAGGCTGCACACAACTTGGAGACCCTGGGCCAGGCCCATGGAACTATCTTGTCCTCCGAAGCCTCCAAGCCCGTGATGAGAGGGGCTGCTCTGAAGACCTCTGACATGCCCTGGAGACATTTTCCCCATTGTCTTAGGGATTAACATTTGGGTCCTCACTACTTATACAAATTTCTGCAGCACACTTGGCTTCAATTTTTCCTGAGAAAATGGGATTTTCTTTTCTATCACATTGTCAGGCTGCAAATTTTTCACTTTTATGCTCTGTTTCCCTTTTAAAACTGAATGCTTTTTAACAACACCCAAGTCACCTCTTGAATATGTTGCTGCTTAGAAATGTCTTCTGCAAGATACCCTAAATCATCTATCTCAAGTTCAAGTTCCACCTATCTCTAGGGCAGGGGCAAAATGTCATCAGTCTCTTTGCTAAAACGTAACAAAAGTCGCCTTTGCTCCAGTTCCCAACAAGTTCCTCATCTCCATTTGAGACCATCTCAGCCTGGACCTTATTGTCCATATGACTTCAGCATTTTGGGCAAAGCCATTCAAAAAGTCTCTAGGAAGTTCCAAACTTTCCCACATTTTCCTGTCTTCTTCTGATCCCTCTAAACTGTTCCAACCTCTTCGTGTTACCTAGTTCTAAAGTCACTTCCACATTTTTGTGTGTCTTTTCAGCAATACTCCACTCTCAGTACCAATTTACTGTATTAGTCCACTTTCACATTACTGATAAAGACATACCCTAGACTGGGCAATTTTAAATTAGACTTTTAGTTCCATGTGGCTGGGGAAGCCTAACCATCATGGCAGAAGGCAAGGAGGAGCAAGTCCCATCTTACATGGATGGCAGCAGGCAAAGAAAGAATGAGAAAGATGCAAAAGCGGAAACCCCTGATAAAACCATCAGATATTGTGAGACTTACTCACTACCATGAGAACAGTATGGGGTGATTTCTCCCATGATTCAATTATCTCCCACTGTGTTCCTCCCACAACACATGGGAATTACGGGAGTACAATTCAAGATGAGGTTTGGGTGGGGATACAGAGTCAGAACATACCACCCGGCATTACAAAGAGACTGGAACCCATTAGACAACAACAACAACAAAAACCCTTAATGAAATTATTTGGGTCCATCAAATGAATTGGAAACCAGAGAGAATAATGAGAAGATTATTAAACAGGGAGAAAGAGAGCTCAGCCTTTTCCTCCCAAACTTTCAAAGCCAACAGTTATTTCTGTCATTGAAACAAAATGAGAAAAGAGTCACATGATTTTTAGAATGAGATCTTACTAAATAAAACATCATTGCTAAATATGGTCTTCAGGCAGCTAGAAGGAGACAATAGGCAGGTATTCATATTTTTGCCACCTTAACACGTGATACTACTTGTCTGAATCCTCTTTTTAATGTTCTCTCTCCTCCTTTCCTCTTGGCTGCTGTGGCTTGCACTCAAAGTAGAAGTAGGGTTAGCAGGCTGGAATACTGTCTTATTTAAATAGTTTAGTTACTGGAGATAATGAGCATGGAAAAAATGATTTTTTTTTCTCTTTCTGTATATACATTTTCCAAGGATCTTTATCCATTCTTATGGTTTTATCCATCATCAATGTCTAGCTCCAGATATCTGCTTCCAAGTACATTTGAAGATGCCATACCAGTATATGAAACTCAACAGGGCCAGTACTGGGTTAATGTTGCTGGCTATGCCCTGCATTCTGCTCTCTTCATGTATCCTGTATCTCCATGAAGGACACCATTGTCATGTCTAAAACCACCCACCACCTAAAAAAAACTATAACACACAAACATGTACTAATCTACTATGTAACAATACTTGAAAACCACAAAAAAATGCTACTGGAAGAAATTTTAAAAGACAAAAGTAAATTGAAAGACATCTCACTTTCTTAAATTGGAAGACTTAATATTGTTAAAATATCTATACTATCCAAAGCAATCTACAGAGTCACTGCAATCCATATCAAGGATGGTAGCCATAAAAAGATGAGAAGAGGGACAAATGGGAGGCCACATTATTAGAAAAGAACTTTGAAAAAACCGAAAAGTCTTGGAGACTTGAATGGATTACAGGAAACGAACAGGAGTGAAAAATGGCCACTGGACTTGATACGCAAGCCTTTCTGGTCCTTTTTTCTAAATATCTGAGTTTGGGAAAGGTTGAAGTGTGGGAAGGGATTAACGGAGCATATCTCTACATCTACTTCCACACATCTGTCCCTGTTTAAATTCATCCTCTTTAGCCATACTATTTTTCTCTATCATTAAAAATGACTTTGATTTCTGTTATCTTTCTCAACTCAGACAAACTGAAAACATAAAAATCAACTCTCTGTTCTAAGTGATTTATAAATATATTGAAATTTTTTATTCTCAGAATTGATGTGTTTAACATATACTTCCCTTCTCCCTGCTCCTTAAACTGGAACCAATCCGCATCAGTAACCATCCAATGAGTTGTTCAATATTCAAGACTGCATCTTCTCCACATAGTAAGAAGAATGCCATAAAATAGAATATGGTCTTATGAGAAAATACACACCTCAGAATAATAAGGAACATACAGAGAGAACAAACTCCTCTTACCCTAATGGGGAAAGACATATAAGATTGCATTGTGCTTCCAATAGACAAACTAGCAAGGCCTGTGCAAGTGATTTTACATAAATAAGAAAGAGCTCTGCAAGCATTTCCCATATGTGCATTGAGCAATACGCCCCAGAGCAACCCTAACCAGGAAGAAAAAGTAGGAGGCTGTAACTAAGTGGAACTTGAGTCTCTGCTTTCATGTAGTTTATTTCTTGTAAGTGACCTCTGCCACTTTGGCTTTATGTGTGGGCACTCATCCTTTACAAGCAAATACAATTGTGAGGCATTTTCCTCTGTGTATAGTTAGATAATGAATTCTTCCTGTTGCAAAGTGACCTCAAGAGCCCAAAACCTCATTTCATTTCAATTTGTGCCAATGAAACGCTTGACAAATTGCTCTTTTTAGAGTCATGTATAAGTTTGGGTTGTGGGCCTAAGCATTGTTGCTCTTCTGACAAGGAAAAATCGGGCTGTAATATTTGCTCCCTATTCTTTGCAGTGCCAGTGATTACAGGAAAGGCTGGGTAGTATTAGCATTGAGTATTTCTCCCCAGTTCATTCATTTTGAGGACAATTACTGAAGAATCACAGAGTACTGAAGAGATGAAATCAGCAAATGGAGAATAAATCTTACATTTAAATATATAAGCACACAAAGATGTATACTCAGGAAAAATATTGTTTCAAGAGTATTCTTGGAATATTATCTCTTCCTTATTCTCCAATACAGATAATCTCTTCATATTTCTAGTCAGAATTTTGGTTATGTGAGAGATCTAAAGAGAACAATTTTCTACTTGTGCTCTTGGCAAATGCTGAAGCTCTCCTGCTGGAATTCTGTCATCTTTTTTCTGAACTCAGATGATAAACCAAATTTGCACATTGTTGATCTAAAGCCCAAGTCTTTAACCTGAGCATAATGAAATCACATTAGGAGACATGCCTGTCCAAACACCACAGTAACGGTGCCAGTGCTGCTTGGAATAGCTGCCATTTGGTCATCTCTTCTCAGCCCCAAATTATGTGAGTGTCACCTGTTCCCATTTCAAATTATCCTATAATTGCCTTTTATATTATAGGGTTATATCAGCCATATCAACTATACCAACTGGCACCCAGACATCAGGAATATGGAAATGGCTATCCCTCTTTGCTCACCTCATATGCTCTGATCAATTCTTACAGGACTGTCTAAGGAAATATAAGTGTGCCTTAAACCCAGAAATTGACTAAAAGGGTCCTCTAATGCATTCTTTAACATGAAGTACTCCTCAAAGTCACAAAACTTTATCTCCAAGTTATCTGATTTTAAAAAATACTTGCATAATAAATAAATAAAATAAAATATACCTGTATAATTTGTTACTCATTTACCAGGGACAAATATCAAAATTACATAATGGTCATCACACATTATATTGGAGATTTTTGTCTAGTTATTTGAAAATTAAAAGCTACTTTCAAGCTTCCCAAAATTGACTTGGAAAAATATCATGCATCCCCCTTAGCTGTTTGTGAATTCCTACTCTGTTAGTTTCTAAGTCAAACACTATTGCTGCTTATTCTGTTTTCTTAATAAAAGATTGTTCGAAAATCAACTTGTAAAATAACTATACTTAATGTTTAAAGATGTAAAAGTGGACACTTAAAATATGAGAGAAAGTTACTATAAAATAAATTAAGACAATCTGAAGAAAACAAAACTAAGAAATGAAAAATAATAATTAAAAACTTCAAATCTATACATGAGATTAAGGACATATTAGACACAGCTGAAGAGATTTGCAAGCTAGAAGATAGATAGGAAGAGATTATCCAAATTTTCATAGGTATTGCATTGAATCTGTAGATTGCTTTGTGTAGTATAAACATTTTAGCAATTAAAAGAATTGGAAGAATTAATATTGTTAATATGTCTCAAAATGATCTACAGAATAACTTCCAATTCATGAACATGGGATATCTTTCCATTTATGTCTTTTTCAATAGCAGAAATAGACAAAATAATAAAAGAAAATCAAATGTTTAAAAGTATGAGGGATAGACTGATAAAATCTAGCATAATCTATTAAGACATCAGTCAGGAAAGAGAGGAAGAATAAGAGAGATAAAATATACAAAGAGAGAATGGTTGAGAATCTCCCAGATTTGAAGTAAGACAATACATCTCAGGTTCAGGAATTCTATTGAATTACCAGAAAAATAAGAATTGTTTTACTCCACATCTAGATACATCATAGGGAAATTTGGGGACCGCAAACAGAAAGAATATATAAAATTGAACCAGAGAGGAAATACAGATTACTTACAAGGGACCTACTATTAAACTGATAGCAAACTCTTCAATACCAACAATAGAAAACAGAAGACAATGAAGCAATATCTTTAAAATTCTATGAGAATAGAACCACAAACTAAAATTATGTGCCTTATTTAAAACTCCTTTGAAATAATCACAGGTGAAATATAGATATTTTAGACAGACAAAAACTGAGTTTGCCTATATACACACTTTTGAAAGGAAATCCTAAAGGATGTACTTGAGGCAGAAAGAAAAACCAATGCCAATAGGAAGGTCTGAAATGTAAAACAAAATAGTTCAAAAAGCACATGGCATATATGTGGGCAAATCTAAACAATTGTATAAAACAATAGTATTGTCTAAAGTGAAAGTTTAAAAGAAGACGACTAAAATACCATCCAACAATGGAGTATGAATCAGATGGGAGATAAGCAAAATTAAAGCATCCTTGGATTAATTTATTGTTCTAGAGAAGAGTAGACACTCATTTTAGACAATGCTAAGCATCCATATTTAGGTTAACCTGTACAAAAATAGAATGATATTCAAGCTAGAGTATGAAGAAGAAAAATGAAAGAAGAAAAAAGATGATCACCCAAAAAGAAGATAAGAAAGGAAAAAAAAAGAAATACAGAAAAGGATAACTTTTCTAGGATAACTAGAAAGCACAAAACAAATTAATAGAAATGAAACCAGGACATCTATTATCACAAAGTTTTCACACAGAGGATATTCTCAGACCATGATGCCATTATGTTAGATGTTAATAACTGAGTGATAAATAGAATAAAATGCATAGGTTTGAAATTTTTAAAACATACTTTTGAATAACACATAAGTTAAAAATAAATCATAAAAGCTTAAATTTCTACATATCAAATTATTGCATAAAGTATTATGATATAGCTATATGTTACTTAGAAATAATTATATAGTTTTAAGGACTTTTATTAGAAAAAACGAAAAGCTCAAAATTAATTAAGCATTTGACTTGAGAATTTGGTTAAAAGAAAATCTCCAACTACACTCCAAAATATAAATAGAACTTAAATAGATGAGAAATTAATGAAATAGAAAATATAAAACCAATTTATATAAAAAAGAAAAAGTCAAAAATAGTCAAGACGCTCCTAAAGAAGAAGAACAAGGTAGATGGACACCTTATCAGAGAGGAATAGGTACCATAAGAAGGAAAATATAATCTTGACAATGAATGGATTTCTCTAAACACACACACACACACACACACACATACAAAACCACAAGTCATAAAGGAAAAGCTCAACATATTTGACTAAATTCAATAGAGAAATTAAGAACTTCTATTATCAGAAAGATAACATAGACAGGTAAAAGGACAATGTACAAACTGAAAGAAAATTTGTAACACATAGAACTGTCAAAGGATTCATATTTAGAATACACAGAGAACTCTTATACATCAACTAGAATATACAAAACAAAAGTGGGAAAACAGGCCAAGCCAGGAACAGTACCTTTATAGAAAAGGAAATACAAGCATCTGAAAAGATGTTCAACCTGAACATCATTAAATAAAAATTAGACCTACACAATAATATTATTTTAGGCCCATCAGACAGGCAAAAATAAAAAAAAATTCTAGAAATGCCGAAAGTTAGCAAGGATGTAAAGCAATAAATATTTATATATTAGTGGGAGTGCAAATTTTTGCAATTGCTTTGGGAAACAATTTGGCATTATTTAAAGTGATGAATGATCTGGTTCTGCATTGCCAGCCAGCAGAGTTGAAGCCCCTGCTTCCAAAAATGGGAAATCACATATTTTATATATGTATATGTGTTTGTGTGTGTGTGTGTGTGTGTGTGTGTGTGTATAATAATCTAGCAATTACTACTACATATCTGTATACAGTTTACTCCTAGCTAGTTATGGCAAGAGACCTGTAGAGTAATTCATTATAACATTATTTGTAATAAAGAAAATAAAGAAATGGCTTCAATATCCATCACCAGTAGATGTGAAGACAAATTGTAGAATTTGTAATCAATGAAACACTATACAGAAATAGAAAATAACTAACTACAGGTAGCCTCATCAACACAGATAAATCTCAAAACACTAGCAAATTCAGGAAAACTGTAAGTCAAGAGGACTACATATAGTATAAAGACTTACACAGTTCAGGCCCAGGCACGGTGGCTCACACCTGTAATCCCAGCACTTTGGGAGGTGGAGGCAGGCAGATCACGAAGTCAGGAGATCGAGACCATCCTGGCCAACATGGTGAAACCCCGCCTCTACTAACAATACAAGAATTAGCTGGGCATGGTGGCGCATGTCTGTAATCCCAGCTACTTGGGAGGCTGAGGCAGGAGAATTGCTTGAACCAGGGAGTTGGAGGTTGTAGTGAGCCGAGATTGCACCACTGCACTACAGCCTGGTGTCACAGTGAAACTCCATCAAAAAAAAAAAAAAAAAAGACACACATTTCAAAACCTGCAAAACCGAACAAACTTTTACATATTCAAACAAACCAAAATAATAATACACACAAAATTAAGCATAATGGTTACCACTGAGAGACCGAAGAAAGGGGGATGAGCTCTTTGAAGGGCTTTAAAAGGTACTGGAAACTTTCTATATTTCCTGGGTAGGGCAGTAGCCAGAGCAGAATGGCAGAATAGGACTATTCCGTGATCACTTCTTCATAGAAACATCTATTTCAACAACTATTCACATACAAAAATACCTTCACAGTTGCTAAGGAAACCAAATAAGACTTTGCAGTACCTGGTTATAGCAAAATAATAAGAAAGATGCATTGAAAAGGGTAGAAAGGACACTTTTACATTAACCACATCACCCTTCTCCCAACTCAACACTGGGAGAGATATTGTCTAGCTGTGGAAAAGAGAGGGAAGTGAGGGTAAGATTTTACCTTGGACCATAACAAGAGGTCAACCACAGTAAGACCCAGCACCAAGCAGACCCTCATGACCCCTGACTCCAGTCTGGTACCTGCAAACCAAGCCTCCAGACCTGTCCCAGTGCCAGGTGGTAACCTATAACCCCAGTGAGGTGGGTTCATTCTCCAGTCCACATACCCACTGGCCAATTACAGCAGCACTGGGCTTCAGGCAACCCTCAGTGGCAGGCAGGCCCCAGTGTCCACAGGCTTCAGGCACACCCTAGTGCTATGCCAGCCTCCTCAGCCATGGGCTTTGGACATGCCCTAGCTCCCTCCACACCAGCCTTAGCAACCACAAGATTCCAGCCTCATCAGCCACAGTGGTCCTGGGCTTAGGGACCACACCATAATCAAGGAAACATGGCATACCCAAAAGAACAAAATAAAGTGCCAGGGATTGTCCCTAAAAATGGAGTTATGTAAACTGCCTGACAAAAAATTTAAAATAACTGTTTTAGGGAAGTTCAGCAAACTTCAATAAAATACAGAGAAACCAAGAAAATGAGAAAAAAATTTAATGACCAGAATGATAAATTTCACAAAGATATGAAATAATAAAAACCAAACATAAATCCTAGAGGTGAAAAAGACAATGAAAGATATAAAAATGCAATAAACAGTATCAAGAACAGAATTGATCAAGCAAAAGGAAAAATCTGTAAACTCAAAGGTGAATTATTTTAAAATATACAGTCAAAGGGAAAAAAATAAAGCATAAAAAGAAATGAAGGAATTTTACAGAATTTATGGCATAACATCAAAAGAGCACTTTTGTTTTATTTTATGCTTAGTTTTATCAGCTTTATTGAAAAACAATTTACATACAATAAAATCCACTAATTTTAATATACATTTCTATGAGCTTTAAGAAATGTATGCATTCATGTAAACACCAGCACAATTAAGATAGAGAACAGGCTGGGCATGGTGGCTCACACTTATACTCCCAGAACTTTGGGAGGCTGAGTTGGGTGAATTGCTTGAGCCCAGAAGTTCAAGACAAGCCTGGTCAAAATGGCAAGACCCTGTCTTTGCAAAAAATTTAAAATTAGCCAGGCATGGTGGCATGTGCCTGTGGTCCCAGCTATGTGGGAGGCTGAGGTGGGAGGATCACCTGAGCCTGGTTAGTAGAGGCTGCAGTGAGCTGTGATCACACCACTGTATTCCAGCCTGGGTGACAGAGCAAGACCCTGTCTAAAAAGTAAAAAATAAAAATAAAAAAAGGGAGGAGGAGAGAGAAAAAAAAATTTCTATCACTCTGAAAAGTTTGTTCATGCTTTGTTTTTAGGTCAATCCCCTTTCCCATCCTTGGGCCCTAACAACCACTGGTCAGTTTCAGTAATTAGAGTTTTCCTTTTCTAGAATTTTGCTTAGCATAATGCAGAAAAGCACATTTTCAAGTCACAGGAGTCAAGATGGAGAAGATAAAAATACAGGCACGGAAAGCTTATTTAAAGAAATAATAGAATAAAACTTTACAAACCTGGAGAAAAATACAAATATCCAAGTACATAAAGGTCAAAAGTCTCTAATCAGATCCAATTAAAACAGGGCTACCTCAAGACATATTATAATCAAACTGTCAAAAATCAAAGATAAAGAGAGGATCCTGAAAGCAGCAAGAGAAAAGAAGTGTTCCCTTAGAATAGAATAGAAGGGAATTCCTCTTGCAGTGAGCTGAGATCACGCCACTGCACTCCAGCCTGGGCGACAGAGCGAGCAAGACTCTGTCTCAAAGAAAAAAACAAAAAGAATATAAGGGAATGCCAATATTCCCTGGCAACAGACTTCTCAACAGAATCTTGACAGTCTGGGAGAGACTAGTATGATATATTCAAAGTGCTGAAGGAAAAAATCTCTCCTCCACTACACAGTACCCAAGAGTACACAACAAAGCTGTACTTCAGAAAACGGAAGAGAGACTTCATGTCTAAAACACCAAAGGCAACGGCAGCAAAAGCCAAAATTGACAAATGGGATCTAATTAAACTAAAGAGCTTCTGCACAGCAAAAGAAACTACCATCAGAGTGAACAGGCAACCTACAGATTGGGAGAAAATTTTTGCAATCTACTCATCTGACAAAGGGCTAATATCCAGAACCTACAAAGAACTCAAACAGATTTACAAGAAAAAAACAAACAACCCCATCAAAAAGTGGGCAAAGGATATGAACAGACACTTCTCAAAAGAAGACATTCATACAGCCAACAGACACATGAAAAAAATGCTCATCATCACTGGCCATCAGAGAAATGCAAATCAAAACCACAATGAGATACCATCTCACACCAGTTAGAATGGTGATCATTAAAAAGTCAGGAAACAACAGGTGCTGGAGAGGATGTGGAAAAATAGGAACACTTTTACACTGTTGGTGGGATTGTAAACTGGTTCAACCATTGTGGAAAACAGTATGGCGGTTCCTCAAGGATCTAGAACTAGAAATACCATATGACCCAGCCATCCCATTCCTGGGTATATACCCAAAGGATTATAAATCATGCTGCTATAAAGACACATGCACACATATGTTTATTGCAGCACTACTCACAATAGCAAAGACTTGGAATCAACCCAAATGTCCATCAGTGACAGACTGGATTAAGAAAATGTGGCACATATACATCATGGAATACTATGCAGCCATAAAAAAGGATGAGTTTGTGTCCTTTGTAGGGACATGGGTGTAGCTGGAAACCATCATTCTCAGCAAACTTTCGCAAGAACAGAAAACCAAACACCGCATGTTCTCACTCATAGGTGGGAATTGAACAATGAGATCACTTGGACATGGGAAGGCAAACATCACACACCGGGGCCTATTATGGGGAGGGGGTAGGGAGAGGGATGGCATTGGGAGTTATACCTGATGTAAATGACGAGTTGATGGGTGCTGACAAGTTGATGGGTGCAGCACACCAACATGGCACATGTATACATATGTAACAAACCTGCACATTGTGCACATGTACCCTAGAACTTAAAGTATAATTTAAAAAAAAAAGAAATTAAGAAATAAGTCTCCCAGGGTGGATACATGTAAAGGAGTAGGGAGCAGTCTTTCACCCTAAAAATGGGAGAAAACAGGCTCTATCCAACAGGCTCTGTCCAATTCTCCCAGCTTGTCTGATAGTTTTAATTTTATTTGCATACATTTAATCATTTCCAGCCCAATGAGAGCCATAAAAAGAAATATGTGATTACATAACAGTTTCATTTTGAGAAGTTCAATGACCCTTTAAATATTTCATTTTTCTTGTTATTTTTATTGACCTCCCTAACATCTGATCTGAGCAACTGCTCTTTGGGGAGCTGTCATGAATGACCACAAGCTGGTGACAGACAGGGGAAACATAAGAGCGACAGTTCACTACAGCTGTGGTCTACTTGGAAGTAAAAAACACTGCCAGTCCACTCTAGCAGGCGGCCACAAAGAACAAGGAGCTTCCTGAATTAAGACTTAGGACAGATCAGGGATTCTAAAAGTGCTGCAGTACCGACTACAGGTGTAAATCAAAGCAGATTTCCTTTGCATACTTCGGGAAGCAACATGCAGTAATGTTGGGGTCTTTTAGGGTACACAAACACACCTACTATCCACTGTCCCTGGAACCAGAGATAACCTCGGTACAAATTAGGAGAGAAGCAGGTACAAATTACCAGGACTTGATGATACCTGCATGTTGATGTCGTATATCCGTACAGAACCCACACTTTTGGGAAGACCCAGAAATCCAATAAAGAGGTATTGATTGACAATTTGCATTTCAGCACAAAGTCTCCCTCTTGTTGGAAGAATCTCAGTTTTTATCCACTGAGGCCCAAATCTACTTTAACTGGTCCTGCAGAATGATACCATAAAACAGAGGACAAGCAGACTAACTTCCATAAACTAAAATTCTCCATGGTTCTACATTAGGTACTTACAGAAATTCTGAAAGTTTCATCACTTATTATGTGATGCAAAAAAGTGTATGGAGTATCTTATTAATAATCGAGAGAAGTATCAGTTCATGTGCCATTTCTGCCTTTCCCCAATCCCCTTTAGAAGTTGAAAGCAGAATGCAGAGTTACTATAGCATATGGTCAGGGTGGTCAGCTCAGAAACATGTTTTTATGGTTATTATCAGTTAAAGAGAATAATATTAGCCATCAGAAGACTTGTAATCAAGATCCAGCTCTGCCACTTAATAGCCAAGTGATCTTGGGCAAGTCACTTCAGCTCTCTGAACCTCAGTTTAATCACCTATAAAATGAAAATTTAAAAAATTGAGACATATAACTATCAGAGTTAATGGAGGATCCAATTAAATAAAGCATGAGAGCACATTTTTATAGGCCGTAAAATACTTCACACCTAGAAGAGTAATATTAGTGGGCAGTTTCATACTATGCTTTGTACTTATACCAGATTCACTTCAACTGCTTTGCAGAAAAGCATGCAACAGATGGAGAAAAACCCAATGATGGTATCCATTTTCCCAGGGAAAGTCATAGTCATAACATGAATAACATTCAAACCCTGGGTAATATGTTCAAAATAGATGAAAGAAGAGTGGAACTGGGTATCATTCCTCTTGAGGTAGCCGAACTTGACTGACATTGCATTTCCATAACATCAGCTACCCAGAGCAAGAGAGGCCTCTCCCCATTCTCTGTTTTTTGCCAGATTAAAACCTAGGACTACACATTTACTGAATATCATGCAAAGCATTTCCAAAATAAATAATGAATAGTACTGAGGATAATGATTATTATATGTAATAATAATTAGAAATAATAATAATAAGCTATTATCATTAGGTCTAATCCTCTGAATTAGATCTCTCAAACTTTGAATATTCTGCAACTTCAAGTTTGGGTTTGTAACCAACAGCCATCACATATCTAGTCTGAAATCTGTTATGGAGTATTTCAAAAGACCTAAGAACCACTATGACTCTTGGAACTAAATGATACAATGCATTACTTAGACTACACCACAGTAAGAATCATTAGTTGAAAACACAGGAAGGATTTAAACAGATGTTTCTTATTCAGATGCTGACTTTCAAAGTATGATGTGCTTTCAACCAAGATATTTTAACTACTTTGTTTAAAATACTGAAATGTGAAAATTTAAAATGATTCCTATTCTCAAGTGTCTGTTTCATCCAGCAACTTAATTTTAAAATATTCTACTAACTAATGTTTGATATATGCAAAGAAATACATGTGAAACTTATGCTGTGAAGCACAAGAACCTAGTAATTTAATAATTGGAACCTGCTTTAGTAATAGAAGTACAGAGAACAAAACTAATTCAAGATCTTGCAATGCCTGAAGGCCATTATTCAAACATCAGGATGCAGAGCAAATTGCCAAGCAGGTGAAAATTATTTTTTCACACTCGCTTTTCCTTTATTTACCCCTTCTAGGGTTATGTGAATTTTGAAACAAAAACAAAAGAAGAAAAGTTTAAATCAAAGGAATGTCTCTTTATTGGTGGCATTGAGACACTAGTAATTGACCAGTTGGTGAGGTATCTTTGAAAAGAAAGGCAAATTGTATATAGGCAACTTCTACCTTCATATACTAGAAAAGCACATAAACAAAAACTTTGTAGAGAACACAATTCTAAAATTCTGGTATCTTCTAGTTTAAACAGGACAAACTGAGAGCCAAGCTAAAAATAGACAACTTAGTCAAGCAGTATCTTTTAAAATTTTGATTTGATGTGTAAATTACCCTCTAAGACATAAATCAACAAAGGGTTACACACTTTAGTAAGCTGTAGAGAGATCTGATTAAGGCACAACCCTAATTCTGATTCTACTTATTGTCAGCCTCTACTTTTAATCTGGGTAGCAAACATACTTGGGTATTTCCTTAAAGTGAAATCTTCTAAATCATCTCATTACTCTGAGTGGCTTGACTACTCAACTGCATCACCAGTCTGGCTTTCAGGTAAAGAAGACACCACAGAATTCCCTTCTGGCCTCCTCAGTACATAGGTCCTAGCACAGTAGAGGGTCAAGTGCACCAGAGGCAAAATTCAAGTTGCACGATCTTGAGGACAATTTTCACCCTTCTGACTTTTCAACTTCCTCATCAGAAACATGAAGAAACTAGACTAGATAAATTCTAAAGTCTATTCCAATCCTAAAATTCTGTAACTGCTTTTGATTCTAATATTCGATCTGTATTTCCTAAAAGAAATGCATGATTCTTTTGGCAATTCCTGAAATCTTAGAGGAAAGGAAGTCTCCCACCTCTGCCTTCCAGTGTCTAATTTAATTCTGCTCTTTCCTGAATTCCAAGGTGTTTGTAGATTCTCTTTAAGATTAGAAACTAATACTCCTCTAACCTGATTCAGTACCTAAAACAAAAATGGAATCTAGGGCAAAAAATTTAACATCCTCATGATTAATTTTTCCCCAGAAGAGAATCAAAGTTTACCCTCATTCTATTTGGCAAGCATCCAGTCAGACAATGCCTCTTCTGAAGCTTATCTGTGTGATGAGAACACTTTAAGCCCTGTATTAAAAATTAACTAATTAACTCTACTCTCAAGACTCTTCCATTATAAGTATTTTTATTCTACTATTAAAAAATGTTTCTTGAGTCTGTTCTTACAAGTGTCAAAACTTTTTCACAATGAATACCTTTCAACATATCTTGAATATTAAGAAAACAGACTTTAAACACAATTTACAGAATGGTTTAATTACAAAGAGGTTCTCATTGGCCAGATTTTAAATAACGAATGTTATTCCAATGACAGTCAAATGTCTCCTTCCTCCCTTACCCATCTTCTTCTCCACCTCAGCCACAAAGCTCAGACATATTATAGGCCAAGGAATTATGTCAGGGAGCCACTGTCAGAGGTGTGTGAGAAGAGAGATCCAGCAAACTATATTTGGAATAGATATGTCTTTTCAAATATATCTAGTACCTGGAAGATCTAGTATTTTTATATCTGAATGATTTCTCTCTTAACTATGTAAGTATTAGTTTAGTTCACATAAATATTAAGTCTTTCTTGTTAATAATAATTAGAAAAATGGGGATGCCCCTAGAATAAGAGTGGGTTCCCTCATGGCCAGGTCCACCAAAATTTCACATTCAGAAAAGTATATTGAGACTTAAAAACATTCCTGACTGCTGGCTCTGAAGACAGCAGCTATCTCCCGGCACAGTACTTGAGCTCTGCTAAAGTACAGACAGCCACCTCAGGTGGGTCCCTGAACCCCATGCCTCCTGACAGAAAGACGCCTCCTAGCAGGAGTTGACAGACACTTCATACAGGAGAGCTCTGGCTGGCATCGGTGGGTGCATTTCGAGAAAAAGCTTCCAGAGGAAGGAACAGGCAGCAATCTTTGCTGTTCTGCAGCCTCCACTGGTGACACCCAAGCAAAGAGGTTCTGGAGTGGACCTTCAGCAAACTCCAGCATACCTACAGAAGGGAGGCCTGACTGTTAGAAGGAAAACTAACAAACAGAAAGCAATAGCATCAACATCAACAAAAAGGACAGCCACGCAAAAACTCCATACAATGGTCACCAACATCAAAGAACAAAGTTAGATAAATCTATGAAGATGAGGAAAAAACAGTAGAAAAAGGCTGAAAATTTCAAAAACCAGAATGCCTCTTCTCCTCCAGAGGATCACAACTCCTCGCCAGCAAGGGAACAAAACTGGACAGAGAATGAGTTCGACGAATTGACAGGCGTAGGCTTCAGAAGGTGGGTAATAACAAACTCCTCTGAGCTAAAGAAGCATGTTGTAACCCAATGCAAGGAAGCTAAGAACCTTGAAAAAAGGTTATAGGTACTGCTAACTAGAATAATCAGTTTAAAGAAGAACATAAAAGACCTGATAGAGCTGAAAAACACACCACGAGAACTTCATGAAGCATACACAAGTAACAAGAGCTCAATCGATCAAGCGGAAGAAATGATATCAAAGACTGAAGATAGACTTAATGAAATAAAGCATGAAGACAAGATTAGAGAAAAAAGAATGAAAAGGAACAAAGAATGCATCCAAGAAATAGGGGACTATGTGAAAAGACCAAACCTACGTTTGATTGGTATACCTGAAAGTGACAGGGAGAATGGAACCAAGTTGGAAAACACTCTTCAGGATATTATCCAGGAGAACTTCCTCAACCTAGCAAGACAGCCCAGTATTCAAATTCAGGAAATACAGAGAACACCACAAAGATACTCCTCAAGAAGAACAACCCCAAGACACATAACTGTCAGATTCACCAAGGTTGACATAAAGGAAAAAATGTTAAGGGCAGCCAGAGAGAAAGGTCAGGTTACCCACAAAGGGAAGCCCATCAGACTAAGAGTGGATCTTTCTGCAGAAACGCTACAAGCCAGAAGAGAGTGGGGGCCAATATTCGACATTCTTAAAGAAAGAATTTTCAACCCAGAATTTCACATCCAGCTAAATTAAGCTTCATAAGCAAAGGAGAAATAAAATACTTTACAGACAAGCAAATGCTGAGTGATTTTGTCACCACCAGGCCTGCCTTACAAGAGCTCCTGAAGGAAGCACCAAACATGGAAAGGAACAACCAGTACCAGGCACCACAAAAACATGCCAAATTATAAAGACAATCAACACTGTGAAGAAACTGCATCGACTAAGGGCAAAATAACCAGCTAGCATCATAATGAAAGGATCAAATTCACGCATTACAATATTAACCTTTAATGTAAATGGACTAAATGCCCTAATTAAAAGACACAGACTGGCAAATTGGACCAAGAGTCAAAACCCATCAGTGTACTATATTCAGGAGACCCATCTCACATGCAAAGACACACATAGGCTCACAATGAAGGGATGGAGGAATATTTACCAAGCAAATGGAAAGGAAAAAAAAACCAGAAACCCGGGGTTGCTATCCTAGTCTCTGATAAAACTGACTTTGAACCAACAAAGATCAGAAAAGACAAAGAAGGGCATTACATAGTGGTAAAGGGATCAATGCAACTAGTAGAGCTAACTATCCTAAATATACATGCACCCAATACAGGAGCACCCAGATTCATAAAGCAAGTTCTTAGAGACCTACAAAGAGACTTAGACTCCCAAACAATAATAGTAGGAGACTTTACACCCCACTGTCAATATTAGACAGATCAATGAGACAAAAATTTAACAAAGATATTTAGGACTTGAACTCAGCTCTGGACCAAGTGGAACTAATAGACATCTACAGAACTTACTACCCCAAATCAACAGAATATATATTCTTCTCAGCACCACGTAGCACTTATTCTAAAACTGACCACATAATTGGAAGTAAAACACTCCTCAGCAAATGCAAAAGAAGGGAAATTGTAACAAACAGTCTCTCAGACCACAGTGCAATCAAATTAGAACTCAGGATTAAGAAACTTACTCAAAACCACACGACTGCACGGAAATTGAACAACCTGCTTCTGAATGACTACTGAGTAAATAATGAAATTAAGGCAGAAATAAATAAGTTCTTTGAAACCTGTGAGAACAAAGGCACCAAGTGTCAGAATCTCTGGGACACAGCTGAAGCAGTGTGTAGAGGGAAATTTATAGCACTAAATGCCCATATGAGAAAGTGGGAAAGATCTAAAATCAACACCCTAATATCACAATGAAAAGAACTAAAGAAACAAAAGCAAACAAATTCAAAAGCTAGCAGAAGACAAGAAATAACTAAGATCAGAGCAGAAGTAAAGAAGATAGAGAAACAAAAAAACCTTTCAAAAAAATCAGTGAATCCAGGAGTCGATTTTTTGAGAAGATTAACAAAATAGAACACTAGCCAGATTAATAAAGAAGACAAGAGAGAAGAATCAAACAGACACAATAAAAATGACAGAGGGGATATCACCACTAACCCCACAGAAATACAAACTACCATTAGAGAATACTATAAACACCTCTATGCAAATAAACTAGAAAATTTAGAAGAAATGGATACATTCCTGGCACATACACCCTCCCAAGACTAAGCCAGGAAGAAGGTGAATCCCTGAATAGACGAATAACAGTTCCTGAAATTGAGGCAGTAATTAATAGCCTACCAACCAAAAAAAGCCCAGGACCAGATTCACAGCCAAATTCTACTAGAGGTACAAAAAGGAGCTGGTACCATTCCTTCTAAAACTATTCCAAACAATAGAAAAAGAGGAGCTCCTCCCTAACTCATTTTATGAAGCCAGCGTCATCCTGATTTCAAAACCTGGCAGAGACACAACAAAAAAAGAACATTTCAGGCCAATATACCTGATGAACACCAATGTGAAAATCCTCAATAAAAGGCTGGCAAACCAAATCCAGCAGCACATCAAAAAGATTATCCACCACCACCATATTGGCTTCATCCCTAGCATGCAAGGCTGGTTCAACATATGCAAATCAATAAACATAATCCATCACATAAACAAAACCAATGAAGAAAACCACATGATTATCCCAACAGACGTGGAAAAGGCCTTTGATAAAATTCAACACCTCTTCATGCTAAAAACACCCAATAAACTAGGTATTGATGGAAGATATCTCAAAATAATAAGAAGTATTTATGACAAACCCACAGCCAATATCATACTGAATGGGCAAAAGCTGGAAGCATTCCCTTTCAAAACTGGCACAAGACAAGGATGCCCTCTCTCACCACTCCTATTCAACATAGTATTGGAAGTTCTGGCCAGGGCAATCAGGCAAGACAAAGAAATAAAGGGTATTCAAATAGGAAGAGAGGAAGTCAAATTATCTCTGTTGGCAGATGACATGATTGTATATTTAGAATATATAAGAATATGCTGATGGCACCTGCAGAAGGCCACAAACACATCAACCAAGAAAGCAATGATTAACTGCCCGCCTGAGACTAGGCACATGCACAAAAATATTTTAATCATTATTTCCCATAATTTTCCTTAAAAACTTCTGATCCAGAGGCAGAACTCAGAGAAAAGTGATCTTTGAATGCTAATTCACTGCCTTCCCTGGATTGTCAGCTTCTCCAATAAAGCTAACTTTCCTTTCACCAAAGCTTGTCTGGAGGTTTCGGCTTTCAGGTGATGAGTGGTTTGTTCCTCAGTTCAGTTACATATTCAGGAGATGAAGAAGGGGTAAGCTGTGCATATTGAGGACTATTAAGTACAAAATTATAACATAATACATTTGTGTTATTTTAAACCACTAAGTCTGATATAATCTGTTATAGCAGTAATTGGAAAGTAATACTGTATAGTCCATAAGGACAAGAGAAGAATAGATTGAGTGTGATGGGACCACCTCAATATTTTCAAACAGGTCATAAGGGAACTTAGCTAGAGCTTGGATGCAAGCTGGATGTTAACTAAAAGGGTCAAAGAGTCTGTGGCCAGAACTCAGCATTACAGGTAATGTGGCAGCAGCAGAAACCATAGCCAGACCAGTTTCCTGATCTTTGGATTCCAGTTACAGTCTAAACCATTGAAATCAATAGATAGAAGGCAGCCCCCTGACTTCTGCTCTTTCAGTCCTTTTAAGTGTCTGAATCCTTTTATTGAATCCTTCCTGAATGAAATAAATGAAGTGGTTTCTCTGTCCTGCCCTGAGCTACATAATATTCTGAGCTGTATAGAAAGAACACAAAACAAAAGGCAAGGAAAGAAGAGTACAGATTTTTCTGCTGGCACCTTTAAGAGAGAGAAAATTTTAGCAAAGTAAAGTTGGCATTAGTCACCAGGAAAATGCAAATCAAAACCACACTTTGCACTCACTAGGATAGTCATAATTTTTTTTAAAAAAGAGACAATAACAAGTATTAATGATGTGTGAAAATTAGAACCCTAATATACTAGAAGTGGAAATGTGGAAATAATGAAGTCACTTCAGGAAACAGTTTGGCAGTTTCTCAAAATGTTAAACATAGAGTTACCTTATGACCCAACAATTCCACTCCTAGGTATATACTCAAGAGAAGTGAAAACATACACTTACACAAAATGCATGCACAATGTTCATAGCGGCATTATTAATAATCAAAAAGTAGACATAATCTGAATGTCCATCAAGTGATAATTGGATTAATAAAATGTGGCATATCTATACAATGAAATATTATTCAGCAATAAAAATAAATAAGTACATAATGGATGAACTTTAAAACATTATGCAAAATGAAAGATGCCAGTCACAAAAGGCCACATATTATGTGATTTCATTTATACGAAATGTCCATAAAAGGCAGCAAGTAGACCAATGGTTGCCGTATTAGTCCATTCTCATGCTGCCATGAAGAAATACCCAAGTGATATGGTTTGGCGGTGTCCCCAGACAAATCTCATCTTGAATTGTAGTTCCCATAATCTCCACATGTAGTGGGAGGGGCCCAGTGGGAGGTAATTGAATCATGGTCGCAGTTTCTCCGTGCTATTCTCGTGACAGTAAGTTCTCACAAGAGCTGGTGTTTTTATAAGGGGCTTCCCCCTTCACTTGGCTCTCATTCTTCTCTCTCCTGCTGCCATGTGAAGGACATGTTTGCTTCCCTTTCCACCATGATTGTTAAGTTTCCTGAGGCCTCCCCATTCATGCAGAACTGTGAGTCAATTAAACCTCTTTTCTTTATAAATTACCCCATCTCAGGCATCTCTGCATCGCAGCGTGAGAACGGACTAATACATGGAGACTGGGTAATTTATAAAGAAAGAGGTTTAATTTACTCACAGTTCTTCATGGCTGTGGATGCCTCTGGAACTTATAAGCATGGGGAAAGAGACCTCTTCACAGGGTGGTGGGAGAGAGAATGAGTGAAAGCAGGGGAAATGCCAGACATGTATAAAACCATCAGATCTCGTGAGACTCACTCATTATTACGAGAACAGCATAAGAGAAACCGCCTCCATGATTCAAATTACTTCCACCTGGTCCCACCCTTGACATGTGGGGATTATTACAATTCAAGGTAAGATTTAGGTGGGGACACAGAGCCAAACCATATCAGTTGCTTAGGGACGGGGTGATAGGGACTTAGGCAATAATGCATAAGGATTGCTAGAATTCTTTCTGGGGCAATGAAAATGTTCAGTTATTGATTGCAATGATGGATGTACAACGTTGTAAATGTAGTAAAGCCACTGAATCGTTTATTTTCAATGAGTGAATTGTATGGTATGTGAATTATATATCAATAAAGTTGATATTTAAAAGATGTAAGGCAAAATGGGACAATTTTTAATTAAAAGGTTAAGTTAGGACATTTTTAAGAGAGAAAAGCACTAAAGCACAAAAAGGAGAAGCTAAAAGAAATAATTCACAGTGCTCAAAAAAATTTTTCTAATATTTCTGCATAGTTTTTAGAAAGAGTTAATACTAAGAGATCCTGCATATTAGGGAATACCTACTCACTTGGAGTGATATCTAATGTATTTTCTCTGTCAATTATCCAAATTATTTAGCATCTCAAGAACTATGGTGGAAGTCATTTCTAAGCAAGACCTAGACATTAAATAACAAAGACATTAAACATTTGAATAGAATATCTGATACGCAGATAGATTTACTATGAAGCTGATGAAGCTTAAGCCTTAGCACCCCTCATTTGCATGGGACACTTCCAAAGCCCTGGGAAGAGCCTTGGTTGGCAGTGAATTCACAAGATCACATGTGATACGGTTTGGCTCTGTTTCCCCACCCAAATCTCGTCCCAAATTTTAATCCCCATGTATCGAGGGAGAGACCTGTGAAAGGTGATTGGATTATAGGGGCAGTTTCCCCCATGCTGTTCTCTGGATAGTGAATGAGTTCTCACAAGATTTGATGGTTTAAAAGTGGCACTTCCCCCTTTGTTCACTCTCTGTCTCTCTACTGCCATCATGTAAGACAGGCCTTGCTTCTCCCTTTGCCTTCTGCCATGATTGTAAGTTTCCTGAGACCTCCCCAGCCATGTGGAACTGTAAGTCAATTAAGCCTCTTTGGTTTATAAATAACCCAGTCTCAGGTAGTTCTTTATAGCAGCATGAAAGTGGACTAATATAACACGTTTTTATAACATTTGAAAAAGTAAGATTTTTTTTAACAGCAATCGATTAAGACTGGTGTTCTTTCCAGGTCTTAAATTCCCCCTTTATCACTCTTTTTATGTAGGATGATATTAGAGTTGCCAATGACATTTTGAGGATCTGGATGTGGGAAAGTAAAATGAGGATATATTTTGTTTGGGATGGATGGGACGTATTTATGTGGGTCACAGTCACCTTCATGCATCCTTTCTACTACCCACATACTTCCAGTGCCAGGTGCCACAGGCCACATCTGTATTGTTATGCCACCTCTAGCACTCCCAATTGTGTGTTTCCTTTCCCCCTCAAACCTCTCCTTAAACAAAGCATGCTAGAGGAAGGAGTGGTGTGTCTTACTCTCTGAAGAAGGCTAGATCATAAAATTGTCATATAAAATGCAAGCAAAAGTATTCAGCCAAAATGTGTCATGCAGTTTATTAATGAATGTGTTCTGTTATTTGGGGGAATTTTATAAAGTTCATAGATTGACCAGCTTTTCTTAATGTATTATGTGTTTTTCATTCTTCTCCCAATCTAAATACGCATTCATATCTTATCATGTAAAACGTATTTTTAAGTTTATATTCTTAAAGAGGACCCTTGAAATTGTATAAGCTTCGAGCCCTCCCAGAACTTAAAACCAGAACCTAAATCTATCTGTGTGGGGAAATATTCCTTTCCTCTTGAATTCATTTTGTGTAAACAGAAAAACAAACATATGTGAATCTCAGTGAAAATGGAAGAAAAGATGTTCCCACCAAGGTTGAAGGGACATGAATGACCATGATTTGCACTGTGCTTATTGGTATTAAGTAGGTTCAAAATGTCATTGGTCTTGTCATTATTTTGAGTAGAAACTTACCTGTTTTAATTCAGCAAGTGCAAAATACCATTTTAAAGAGTCATCATAGATTGGAATGTGGCCTCTATTTCTATTTTTTTAAATAACATCTTCTCTCCCTTAACCACAAATCCTCTTGCAATGGAGTTTTAAAGAACATGATTCTCACAGTCAGGTAGTGGGTGCTCTCTACATTTGTGATATAAACAACCACGTGCCTAAAAAGCATATGTAAAAATGTTGTCAAAATGTAACCTTAAAGCCCAGTAGCATAATCTGGAAAAAAAAGTTCCAATATGTAAAGGAGTTTAACGAAGATGCCAAGCACAAAACCAACTTAGAAAATACAATGAAAAGAATTGAGGAAGGGAGAGATTGAGAGAGAGAGAGAGAGAGAAATGTGGGTCTATAACTCACTCTACACAAGAGAAGTCAAAGTGACTTAAAAGATTAAATTCCCAAAATCAAAACTCTAAAACTGTTACCAGAAAACACTGTAAAGACTTTCTAAACTTTCTAAACTTGACTCCAAAGCTAGAAATTTTAAACAAAAATAACGAGTAAGGTGACGACGTAAAACTTTTAAAACATCTACATAACCAAAATTAAAACAATAAAACAAGATTAAAAGCAAACTATAAACTGGGGGGAATATTTGCAATATATATGGCAAAAAGTTAGTCTCCTTTAGCTCTAAATGCAAGCAATTCAAAAAGTAAAAGACAAATGCTCTAAAAGACATATGAACAGAGGTAGAACACAGAACTGATAGAAGAGAAACTCCAGACACAAAGGGGAAAAATAAATGCAAATTAAAGTAAACATGACATATTACTTTCTAGCCATTCATATTTTTTTTGAGCTAATAATATTCAGTGTTGAATAAAGAGGCAATTTACCTATACATATACAAAATTATTAAATGTTCACACCTTTGGATCATCAATTTCATTCTAAAAATGATTCATAAGGAAACATTGTTTATAAATTCAAACAATTGTAAACAATCAAAAACCCACCAATCAGAGATTAAATAAACTATTATGAGTGATTTGTTTTGGCTGTGTCCCCATTCAAATCTCATCTTGAATTCCCACGTGTTGTGGGAGGGACCCCTTGAGAGGTAGTTGAATCATGGGGGTAAGTCTTTCCCATGCTTTTCTCATGATAATGAATAAGTCTCATGAGATCTGATGATTTTAAAAATGGAAGTTTCCCTGCACAATCTCTCTTCTCGTGTCTGCTGCCATGTGAGACAAGCCTTTCACCTTCTGCCATAATTGTAAGGCCTCCCCAGCCACGTGGAACTGTAAGCCCATTAAACCTCTGTCTTTTGTAAATTGCCCAGTCTCAGATATGTCTTTATCAGCAGCATGAAAACAGACTAATACAGTAAATTGGTACCAGTAGAGTGTGGCACTGCTGAAAATATACCTGAAAATGTGGAAGGAACTTTGGAGCTGGGTAACAGGCAGAGGTTGGAACAGTTTGGAGGGCTCAAAAGAAGACAGGAAAATGTGGGAAAGTTTGGAACTTCCTAGAGAATTGTTGAATGGCTTTGTCCAAAATTCTGATAGTCAAATGGACAATAAAGTCCAGGCTGAAGTGGTCTCACATGAAGCTGAGGAACCTGTTGGGAACTGGAGCAAAGGTAACTCTTATTATATTTTAGCAAAGAGACTGGTGTCATTTTGCCCCTACCCTAGATATTTATGGAACTTTGAACTTGAGAGAGATGATTTAGGGTATCTGGTGGAAGAAATTTCTAAGCAGCAAAGCATTCAAGAGGTGACTTAGGTGCTGTTAAAGGCATTCCATTTTATAAGGGAAGTAGAGCATAAAAGTTCAGAAAATTTGCAGCCAGACAATACAATAGAAAACAAAATCCCATTTTCTGACGAGAAATTCCAGTCAGCTGGAGAAATTTGCATATGTAACAAGGAGCCAAATGTTAATCCCCAAGACAATGGGGAAAATGTCTCCAGGGCATGTCAGAGGTCTTCGCAGCAACCCCTCCCATCACAGGCTCAGAGGCCTAGGAGGAAAGAGTGGTTTCCTGGGCCAGGCCCAGGGTCCTCATGCTGTTTGCAGCCTAGGGACTTGGTGCCCTGTTCCCAGCCGCTCAAGCCATGGCTGCAAGAAGCAAACATAGAACATGAGCTGTGGCTTCAGAGGGTGCAAGTCTCAAGTCTTGGCAGCTTCCATGTGGTACTGAGCCTGCAGGTACACAGATGTCAAGAATTGGGGTTTGGGAACCTTTGCCTAGATTTCAGAAGATGTACGGAAATGCCTGGATGTCCAGGCAGAAGTTTGCTGCAGGGATGGGGCTTTCATGGAGAATCTCTGCTAAGGCAGTGTGGAGGGGAAATGTGGGCTTGGAGCCCCAACACTGAGTCCCTACTGGGGCACCACCTAGTGGAGCTGTGAGAAGAAGGACACCATCCTCCAGACCCCAGAATGGCAGATCCACTGACAGCTTGCACTGTGTGCCTGGGAAAGCCACAGACACTTAACACCAGCCTATGAAAGCAGCCAGGAGGGAAGCTGTACCCTGCAAAGCCACAGGGTTGGAGCTGCCCTAGACCATGGGAACCCACCTCTTGCATCAGTGTGACATGGATGTGAGACACAGAGTCAAAGGAGATCATTTTGGAGCTTTATGATTTGACTGCCCCACTGGATTTCAGATTTGCATGGGGCCTGTAGCCCCTTTGTTTTGGCCAATTTCTCCCATTTAGAATGTATTTACCCAATGCCTGTACCCCCATTGTATCTAGAAAGTAACTAACTTGCTTTTGATTTTACAGGCTCATAGGCGGAAGGGACTTGCCTTGTCTTGGATGATACTTTGAACTGTGGACTTCTGAGTTAATGCGAAAATGAGTTAAGACTTTGGGGGACTGTTGGGAAGGCATGATTGGTTTTGAAATGTGAGGACATAAGATTTGGGAGGGACCACAGGTGGAATGATATTGTTTGGCTGTGTCCCCACCCAAATCTCATCTTGAATTCCCACATGTTGTGGGAGGGACTCAGTGGGAGGTAAACTGAATCATGGGGGCAAGTCTTTCCTGTGCTGTTCTCTTGATAGTGAATAAGTCTCATGAGATCTGATGGTTTTACAAATGGGAGTTTCCCTGAACAAGCTCTCTTTTCTTGTTTGTCTCCATGTGAGCCATGCCTTTCACCTTCTGCTCTGATTGTGAGGCTTCCCCTGCCATGAGGAATTGTAAGTCCATTAAACCTTTTTCTTTTGTAAATTGTCCAGTCTCAAGTATGTATTTATCAGTAGTTTGAAAACAGACTGATACAGTGAGTCCTTATAATGGCCTACAGTGTATCCATTAGGAGAATATTGTAGAACATCTGCTGACATAAAAGATAGATACACTATAATGCTAAATGAAAAAGGTATATTATACAAATATATGCAGAATATAATTCTTATAGAGAGCAATCATGATAATAGCTGTAGTAATAGCTAATATTTATCAACACTTACTATGTGCTTGGCATTTTTTCTAGGCTCATTGGGTATACTATTTCATTTAATTCTCACAACAAAGCTATGAAGGAGTTACTATTATCACCTTCATTTTGTAGATGGGGAAAATGAGGCAGCAAGAAGCAAGATACTTACTTAAGATAAAGTCAAGATTTGGACCCAGGTCATCTGAACTCCAGCTCCTACACTCTTAACCACAGTGATGCTAATTTGTGAATTGCACAACTATTACATTAGAGTAGATTAACCATCAGTTGTTAGTAAGAAATTCCCCAAAATATCAATAATGTTTATTTCTGGGAAATAGAATTATGAATGATATGTATTTTCTTATTTTTCTTATCTGTACTTTGTAAATTTTCTACAAGAAACATGTAAATTTACACAAAGAGAAAGCAGAAATATTAGTTTTTATGACCCATTATTTACATCCCTTTCCTATCTGTAAGAAGATAATTGTTCTAAAAATCACCCCTACTCCCACCTATATATCAGTAGAAAGACGATCCAAAGAAAACCAACACATTTTAAATATTTGACACCTAATCTTAAAAACAAGAAAGTCCAAGTCAGCCAAGATCATGCCATTGCACTCCAGCCTGGGTGGCAGAGCAAGACTCTGTTTCAAACAAACAAACGAAAACAAACAAATAAACAAACAAAAAAGAAAGTCCACCATCCTGGCGTTTGGGGTTCTCTTTCATGACAGAGGTAAAAGTGAGTGAGCAGTGGGTAGTTTTGATCTGTCATGAGTCAGTCAAAACTTTGTCTCCTATTGAAGTTATTTTATTTATTCATTCATTCTAAAACTTCAATTGGGAACTTTAGAAATTATATTAAAATCAAAATGGATCAAAGAGCCAGATGTTGCAGGCAGGAAGACTAATCAAACAGCCTGGGTAATGTGCTCCACGCCCTGCTCAATGGGAAGTAATTACTCTAACATTAGCTTTACAGTGTTTAAACAACCATTTCATTATATTTTTTTCTACACTGATTAAATTTTCTCAGCATTTCTAATGCATCATTACATCTGCATTGCATTTAGATAAAGCACAGCATTGCTACCCATTAAAAAGTCCCTACTCTCTTTCATCACTTTAATAAATCTAATTTGGCTTTATTTGCATAAAGTTTGATAAAAGGTGATTAGTTCTCTTATGAATAACACACCTTGGGTGGAAACATCCTATCTGTCACTTGGCTAAAAACAGTTGTTCACAGACATGTAAATGGACACCCAAGCATAGTCACTAAAAGTGTATGGGGTAAAATAAAATTTGCAGCACAAATGCCATTGTAGAATTGCTATCTATACTTTCCAAGGTTGCTGAGGGGTAGATATAGTAATCATAGGACCATCTACTGCACTTTGTTTCTTGTTCCTAAATATATAGCCTGAGGAATTATAATAGAGAACAACATCAAGTATAATAAACTCACATTTTAGCCTTCTGCTTCAATATTCACATTCACCCTCAACACATAGTTAGAGATTCAGGACGTTGTGGCCCTTGACCAAGTAAATGGACTGTTAAGTAATCTCAGGAAGAGATTAGCTAAGATGAAAAGCTCTGCTAAGGTATCAGATATGCCAGGCAACCACTTATAGAAACTCAAACTCTGCTAAGTTCTCTGGGGAACTTTTTTAAGCATTGCAAACAAATGGATCGTGTTGGTGAACTATTATGCAGTGACATTGATTCTGCCTTTTGAACTTAGAGTTTTGATAATTGAAACTCAAAACCACTAAACAAGTGTCCTTGGAAATCAGAAGAAGAGAACATTAGTTCCTAAAGGGGAAGAGAATATCAATGGAAGTCAATGTACCACACTCTGCATTTGCAAGAAAGATGCTGATACGGTGACAGAGTGATGAAAGGAACCCCTCATTTAATTTTTTTGACAAAATAAGGCATTGCAGAAACAGATTGCACCAAGTGTTTGACCTCTCCCTGATAAGTCAGTGACTCACTATCCAATTCCATGCTGCTATTCATTCCCCCAAACAGAAACCACCAGCTTTTATTTCCACAGTGGGAAAAATACCATGCTTTAAAAAATTTACTAAATGCAAGTTCAAAGTCTTTTATTTCAAAGCTCTGACCTTTCCCCTCCTACACATCTTGCTCCCTTCCGTTTTCCCTTACTTCCCCTACTTCTTGAGCACCCTCACGGGCCTCTGTTTACAACTCACTTCAGAGTCCCATTCTGGCTGCTCCCCTCCATTCCATCCTCACTGAACAATGAATGAATTCTAACACAATGACAGGCATTGCAAAGGTTTTACTCAATTCTCTGGAACTTAGCCTCTGCCAGGCAAAGGAGTCAAGGACAGATTGCAAATTCTTAAACAATAAAAAGTGTTATAGAAGGAGGAGCTTGGCTTTAAAACTAACCATCTAACTAACTAATTATGGAACCTTTAAGATATGAGAAGCCTAGGAATCATGAGAATGAGATGATAATTTTTCCTTTTTCCAGGTGAGAAGAGCTAGGAATGCTACCTGTTCACTATAGCTGACTACCCCTCTGGCCCCAAGACTCACCTTTCTGGAATGTGCGACTACAGACTCTGATTCCCAATGTGTTGTTCCCTCCCTCCCTCCCTCCCTTCCTTCCTTTCTTCCTTCTTTCTTTCCTTCCTTCCTTCCTTCTTTCTTTTTCTTTCTCTCTCCTTCCTTCCTTTCCTTCCTTTCCTTCCTTCCTTCCTTCTTTCTTTCTTTTCTTTCTTTCTTTCTTCTTTCCTTTCTCTCTCTCTCTCTCTGTCTGTCTTTCTTTTTCTTTCTCTCTTTATTTCTTTCCTCATTCTGTCTCCCAGGCCAGGCTGGAGTGCAGTGACTCGGCTGACTGCAACATCTGCCTCCCCGGTTCAAGCAATTCTCCTGCCTCAGTCTCCCAAATAACTGGGATTATAGACATGTGCCACCACACCTGGCTAATTTTTGTATTTTTAGTAGAGAGACAGGGTTTCACCATGTTGGCCGGGCTGGTCTCAAACACCCAGCCTCAGGTGATACACCTGCCTCGGCCTCCCAAAGTGCTGGGATTAAAGGTGTGAGCCACCAGACCCGGCCCCAGCATGTGATTTTCTTAGCTCTCTTCTCCATTCTAGTATTGTCATCTTTTGTTTAAAAAAATTTTTTTTGCTTCAATCTGCTAGAGTAGTAAGTGCTTTTATGTGTTCTTGCTCATATTATCCAGTAGTCAAAACCTTCATTTCAACACAACTGATCTCATCTACCTGTGAGGAAGAAAGAAATAAGATTGACCCATACACCCAGAAGTGAGATTGACTAATGGCTAGATCAGAGTTAACTCCCTTTAAGAAAGGCAGTCCTCCCACAACCTTTTTTACCTGGATGCAGTCAAATTATTGCGCATATTGAGAGATATGTGGGGACATCAACCATATCCCTTCATCTTGGCATCTTTACTCTTTTCATTCTGACTTCTACTCTAGAGTATATATAGATGAAAAAAGAAATGGTAACTACTCTCAAGAACATTACAGTTAAGAATATAGATTCAATTTTTATTTAACTTATATATGAATATTTTGGCTGAATCATAGATAGAACTCTGCTGGGCTGACATTCAGCATTAGGCAATATAAATTTTTTGTAGAAATTTTCAGAATGTTCCAGTCCAATGGTTCTCAAAGTGAGAATCCATGACCAGCAGCATTAGCATCACATGAGACCTTGTCAGGCAGGCTCTCTCCATCCCAAGCCCACAGAATAAGAAGTCCCGGGGATGGGACCCAGCAATTTGTGATTTCATAGCTCTCCAGATGATTCTGATACAGGTCAAAATTTGAGAAGCACTCTTTAAACTAAACAGTCTGTCAACTATCATGGACTATTTAGTAGTTGGTTAATTGATTATTGATTATTAAGAAGCTCTAAAACAGACACTTAGCCACATGTGTTTATCAGTGCAGGACCTAGAAGCTCATGGAAGAGAATGAGAACACAGTTCCCAATTGGGTGTCTGGCAAGATAAAGATGTGATCATGGGCTCTTCAAAGAATATCACCAAAAAGGCGAGTAGCGTGGATTGAACTAAGTGGATGACCTGAATACTAGTAGAATTCAGAGCTCCTGCTGCAGTCTATAAATCTGTAAGGTCATTTAGGACTCTGTGGTTCTATGCAGACAGAACCAAGTGGGCTGTGTGGTTGGTCAGAGAGAGAACACCAGGGGTCAGTGGGTCTGGAGGAGGTCAGTAGTGGCACGGGGAGCAGCAAGGTCAGCCACCATGAGCTGCAGAATGCCTGACAGCAGACCGCAAACAGAGAGATTGCATACATCATAGGAGAAGCTCTACTCTCCAAGGACCTATAAAACGAGCATCTGGGGAGCAGGATGGGGAAAAAAAGACAGAACTTCTTGTTAGCCAAGTCATAGGAAGCGCAGCACAGTTGATTTCTAGTGTTTGTTTGTTTGTTTTTTGAGACAGAGTCTCACTCTGTTGCTCAGGCTGGAGTGCAGTGGCACAATCTCGGCTCACTGCAACCTTCACTCCCAGGTTCAAGCAATTCTCCTGTCTCAGCCTCCCTAGTAGCTGGGACTACAGTTGCACACCATCATGCCCAGCTAATTTTTGTATTTTTAGTAGAGACGGGGTTTCACCATGTTGGGCAGGCTGTTCTCGAACTCCGGTCCCCAGGTGATCCACCCGCCTCAGACTCCCAAAGTGCTGGGATTACAGGCGTGAGCCACTGCACTCGGCCTCTAGTTTTGCTTTATATAAGGTGCCATTCTTTTCACCAACAGGTGAAGTCAAGGAGTATAGGGGCCATTCATGTATATAAATTTAATATGCATAGGAGCGAAAAGAATCTAATGTTTTTCTTCTCTCATTTTCTGACAAGGTCTTATGTAATCTGCCCTAGGCAGAATGGTTTTGAAACACATAGAATAGACCACACAGAGGCCCTCACATCGCTTTTAATTACAGCCTCTCAGGGTCACCACAGCCAGACGGGCAGCCTAGGAAACCTGTTTCATGGGGGAGGCTCTCGCCCACCCCAAACCCACTACACCACCTGAGCTACAAGCCGATCGTTGTCCAGTGTCTCAATACTTTCTAATACAATCAACTTCTAGGTTACCCATCTCACCCCACTTTTCATCCTCACACTGTATTTGTGTATTCTCTAACGTGTTCTCATTTTATATATTTTCCCCAAACCCCTAAACCCTTCAGCTGTACCCTATGAAATTCAGGGCCAGTTATCAGCAAACTCCTACTTAACCTCAGTGTCTTCTTTCTCCACCTGCAACGTGGCTACATCTCAAGTACACCACTCCCCTGAGGCCTTCTCAAGTGATCTTCTCCTGCAACTCTTGAGCCTCTGAGTTGAAGATTTTCGACCTCTACCTCCCACTGCCAAGACATCGCCTTCCTTCTCTCCTCTGTTCATCTGAAGCCCATGACACAGCTTTATCATCAGACATGTGCTGCTGTCTTCTACTGACTTGCAGTCACTTCCCTTCCCCTGTGTGGAGAAAAACACAATATCCGGATTGATGTTTCTCTTTCTAATACACTCTTTCAACGTTCTTGTTGATCTCAGTATCCATGAATGCCTTGTTTCTTATACCCTGGCCTCTCTGTACCTGGACTTCTTTGCTTCCAAAAATCTCTTAGTCACCTTATCCCCTCACTCTAGACCTTGCCATCACACCATTCCTAAAATACTGATTTAAAGCACCCTCAGTGGGCTGCCCTGGCCTATCAGTAACAATGCTCCAAGTCCAACAGCACAGAGACCAGTAGAGATGCTAGAGCAACAGTCACATTTGAGGGAGAAGCTTTCTGATCTAGAATGAAAGGACAGGGATAGAGGAATTCATATGTGTAAAAAATGAGCTTCCAGGAAAAGAAAAGAAAAATAAAGAGAAGAAACCAGGCAAGGAAGATGAGTTCAGCTTTGATAGTTTGTTCATTTCTCAGTATACCACAAATATTCAATAATATTTAGTTAATATTATATTAATATTCAATTAATATTTATTAATTTAATAAAACAGGTCTGGGCTCTGACTAGATGAAGTTTTAAATATACAGTTTGCAATATGTCATAATCTCCTACCCAAATGTTTATACTTTGAATTTAAATTTTTTAAACGTAGGTGTCATTTTAGTAGACCAAACCAGGCTAACGATAACTATTTGCCACCTGGCCTCTGCTCTGACTTCAATTCTGTAGAAATGTACAAGATTTCATTCATCATAGTGGGAATGTCAATGAATGTAGTTGATTTTACCTGGAATACAGAGATGCTCCTATAAAACTAAAAATATAAACCACTAAGCCAAAAAAAAAATTCATTTTCATTTTTTTTCTCTCTCTTTTTAAAGTCTCCTTGAATGTTCCTTTGTCTCTTTGCTATTTTAGAGTTTCTTGTGGGTTTTTTATTTTTGGGGTTTTGGGTTTTTTGTTTGTTTGTTTGGTTGGGTTTTTTTGTTTGTTTGTTTGTTTTTTGAGACAAGGGTCTCACTCTGTTGCCCAGACTGGAGTGCAGTGACTGATCTTGGCTCACTGTAACCTCTGCCTCTGGGGTTCAAGTGATTCTCATGCCTCTGCTTCCCAAACAGCTGGGATTACAGGCGCGTATCACCACATCTGGCTAATTTTTGTGTTTTCAGTAGATGCGGGATTTCACCACGTTGGCCAGGCTGGTCTCGAACTCCTGGCCTCAAGTGATCCGCCCACCTCGGCCTCCCAAAGAGCTGAGCTTACAGGCATAAGTCACCACACCAGGCCTTTTGTGGGTTTTTTAAATTTCAGTTTTTATTTTAGATAAACATGTGCAAGTTTGTTACATGGCAATATTGTGTGATGCTGAGGTTTGGGGTACAGATCCCATCACCTAGTTAGCTCTTGCCTCCCCCATCTAGTAGTCCACAGGGTTTATTGTTCCCCTGTTTATGTCCATGTGTGCTCATTGTTTAGCTCCCACTTACTAGTGAAAGCATGCAGTATTTGGTTTTCTGTTCCTGCATTAATTTGCTTATTATGGCCTCCAACTGCATCTATGTTGTTGCAAAAAAGACATATTTCATTCTTTTTGATGGCCACATGGTATTCCATGGTATACATGTACCACATTTTCTTTATCCAATCTATCATTGATAGGTACTTAGGTTGATTCCATTTCTTTATATTGTAAACAGCATAGTGATGAACATATGTGCTTGTCTTTTTGGTAGACTGATTTATTTCCCTTTGGCTATAGACCCAATAATGGGACTGCTGGGTCTAATGGTAGCTCCATTTTCAGTTATTTGAGAAATATCTAGACGGCTTTCCACGGTAGTCAGACTGATTTACATTCTTACCAACAGTATATAAGCACTCCCTTTTCTCCGCAGCCTTGCCAGCATCTGTTGCTGTTTGACTTTTTGATAATAGCCATTCTGACTGGTGTGATACAGTATCTCATTGCAGTTTTCATTTGCATTACTCCAATGATTAGTAATGCCGAGCATCTTTTCACATGTTTGTTGGCCATTGTATGTCTTCTTCTGAGAAGTGTCTGTTCATATCCTTTGTGCACATTTTTAAATAGGGTTCTTTGGGTTTGCTTGTGGGTTTCTCTCAGTTCTCTATAGACTGTGGATATTAGGCCTTTGTCAGATACATAGTTTGTGAATATCTTCTGCCACTCTGTCAGTTGTCTGTTTACTCTGTTGATAGTTTATTTTGCTGTGCAGAAGCTCTTCAGTTTAATTAGGTCCCATTTGCCTATTTTTGTTTTTGTCGCAATTGCTTTTGGGTTCTTAGCCAAAAATTATTTGCCAAGATAAATGTCAAGAAGAGTATTTCCTAGGTTTTCATCTAGTATTTTTATAGTTTGAGGTCTTATATTTGAATCTTTGGTCCATTTTGTGTTAATTTTTATATATGCCACATAAAGACACAGATGTTGCCTTCAAGAGACCCATCTCACAAGTAATGACACCCAGGGGCTTAAAGAAAAGGACTGGAGAAAGAACTATCATGCAAATGAAAAACAAAGAGCAGAAGTTGATATTCTTATATCAGACAAAACAGACATTAAACCTTTAACACTTAAAAATGACATTACATAATTATAAAGGGTACAATCCATCTAAAAGACTTAACTATCCTAAATCAATACACATGGAATACTGGAGCACCCAGATTCATAAAACAAGTTCTTTGTGAACCACAAAAACACTCAGCCACACAATAGTAGTGGAAGACTCCAAAACTCCACTGACAGCATTAGGCAGATCATCGAGACAGAAAACTAACAACGAAACTCTGGACTTAAATTCAATGCTTAACCAATTGAACCTAACAGACATCTACAGAAAACTTCACCCAACAACCACAGAATATACACTCTTCTTATCTGCACACAGAATATATTCTAAGATCAACCACATGCCAGGTCAGAAAGCAAGTCTCAATAAATTCCAAAAAATCGAAATCACACCAAGCACACTCTCAGATTACGGTGCAATAAAACCAGAAATCAATATCAAGAAGATCTCTCATTTATCAATATTGAAGGAAGGGATTTCTAAACTCCAGTGCTTTACATCTCAGAATAAAAGCATTTGGTCTCCCAGGTTCAATAGTTAAGCTTAAGCTGGAATCCAGAAACATTACCAAGGAACACTCAGGTTTCACCCACTATGGTTAAAAGTAGGTTTTATAGTTGTTGCACTTGATTTTTTGTTTGTTTGTGTAGCTTTTTAAAATCCTGCCTGGAATAGTGGGCTTTATTTGAATAAATAAGAAACCCAAAGTAAACTTAGTAGGTGTTAAATTTTTCAAGCCAGGTGGATGCTACTGGAAAGGAAGAAGGGAAGGAAGACAGTGAGGAAGGAAGGGAAGGAGAAAGACAGAGAGACAGACAGGGAGGGAGAGAAGGAGAGAAGAAGGGAAGGAGGAAGGAAACTTCATAATGTGTTGATGATAGTGTTTTCTACCCACTTTTATTTTCCTGTTCATTTTTATTCCCTTTCTTGTTTCGCTCCTGTATTCCTAAAACATTGCAAGAGTCTTCTCCAAAACAGGAAGCTTGCATCTCAGGATTTACAATCTTATTAGGATCCTTAGTCTTGCCTATAACCTCTGCTAGACAGTGAGCTACAGGAAGGCAGTAGACACATCTTGATGCATGGTAGGCACTCAAAAAACTAAATAAATTAATGAAGAAATAAACATATGAAAATGGCTGCATTCTGAAGCAAATGAACTCACCAGTAATACATCGTGCATGCTCTGGGTTTCCCAAACTTCAGATATCGACATTCTATTATAATATTTTTATATATTATATTATAATATAAATATTATAATATTTTTCTTCATACTGCTCCATTGTTTTACTAAATAAGATTCATTTGAAGGAAAATTTTATATGACTATAGTAAATGCAAAACCATTATCAGTTGACATAAATGGCCAGCAACTGTGAAAACAAATACAACAAATGTTTGATTCCTTGACCTGATGGATGGTTGTAATTATTTTTTATAATACCTTTATTAAGATATGTCACCTACCATACAATCACTCATTTAAAACATACAAGACAATGGATTTTCATATATTCACAGTTGTGCAATCATCATCACACTATTTTGGGAACACTTCCATCACACCAAAAAGAAACCCAGTACCCATTAGCACCCACTCCCCAGTAATTATTTTTAAACTATACAGATATATTATACGTTGTATGTCATCTTCTATCTCTCTCTCTCACTATATATGTATACACACACACATACATACACACACGTAAAACCTTATACTGATATATATATAGGTATATACATCTTTTATATATACATAAAAGTGTAAGGTAAAAATTATATAGTATACATGTATGTGTACATATATAGAGAGATACACACACACACACACACACACACACACACACACACATCAGGGTGAGGTAAAAATGATTATTCTAGGCCAGGAACAGTGGCTCATACGTGTAATGTAATTCCAGCACTCTGGGAGGCCAAGGCAGGAGGATTGCTTGAGCCCAGAAGTTCAAGACCAGCCTGGATAATATAGCAAGACCCTGTCTCTACAAAAAATAAAATATTAGTCAGGCATGGTGGCACACATTTGTAGCCCCAGCTACTCAGGAGGCTGAAATAAGAGGATTGCTTAGGCCCAGGAGGTCAAGGATGCAGTGAGCCATGATTGTTCCACTGCACTCCAGCCTGGGTGACACAGTGACACCCTGTCTCAAAAATAAATGAATAAATAAATAAAAATTAATTAGTGGTATTAAATTCTAACTAGATACTGATACGCTAACGGCTGTGGGCTGAGGCCCCCTTTCTCTGAAACGTTAGTACGTGTTAGGGATAAAGGCTTCAGACCAGCCCCAATAGAGGGTTCCTCTTCTAAGCAATCAAAATAATTTAAAAAGAAATGAAATAGGAAGAGCTTTCTCACCAAGTGATTCAAAGTTATTTAATGTCTGTCCATGTGCCCCAAAGTCATTTCTCATATCCTGGTGTTATGTATTACACTCATAGAAACACTGTGCTAGGTGTACTCACACCAGATCTGATTCTAGAAAAGTCCTGACTACTCATTAATTATATAGTAGAGGAATATGCAAAGTTTCACTGTAGATATTTCACTCTATTGTTTCATAATCCCACTTGGCAAATGTGCCCCCGTGAATTGCAGTGTGCTTCTCTATCCTTCTGCACCCAAAAGTTGGGTCCTCAATCCAGAACTGCAATTAGCTTGCTGTTGGAGTCCAGCAATCTTGTCTACAGCCCTTATCTTAAAGAAGATGAAATTTAGATCACAGTGACTGTAAATCAAATCTTTCACAGTGTGCCTGTGCATCTTGGTCAATCAATCAACAGGTTTTACTTGTTTCTTGCTGTACTGGGAGGAATAGAGGAAGGCAGAGGAAAGCGTAATGTATTTTCTCCCCCCTATAGCTTTTAAGTTCTCACCACATAAATTTCCTTTTCTCTGTGCAGAATCACAGGTGAATGACAGTTCCACAACACCACACAAGTTTCCTGAACATCAGTGCCCAGTGGAATCGGATGCAAGTATTTCTTCCCCTTTTGTGGGTACAATCCAGACTCCCTTTGTTCAGGGATGTGCATCAAACACTAAGTCACTTGAGTCCACCTATCATGGATCACAAATTCCTTGATTAAAAAATAAAGCCCATTCATAGAACTGGACATTGTCAGGCAGCAGACCGTTTGCCATAACTATGAAAAAAGCTAGCAAAGAAGTAGGTAGAAAAGTCATTCTTCCCCCTAACAGATGAGTCATCCCTCATGAAATTGATGACTTTAGAACATCTTCTTAGATTCATAAAGGCAAAAGGTTCGGGGATTTTGTAGGAAATGATAGCTTCCCACAAATTAGTTTTTAAATTGAATTTTTTACTCTTGAGATATTTGATAAACTTCTGCCTTTACCACTAAAAATCATGCCAGAAAATAATCCATATGACCATTTACCTGAGTCATGATTTATCTATGGCAAGTTTCTATCCAAAGTTCAACCTATTATAAAAAATGTTTGTTTAGGATGAAATGCCTTGCAAATTAGCATCTTCTAATTCCAAAAACAAATCCTAATTTAAATTTTTCTTTGGAATTTTAAAGACAATATACTCACATAAATATCAAAATATTTAGAATGTGAGTGTTGAGGAGGGGCAGAGAATTTTAACAGCCATTCCAGAGGGTTGGGCATGAGACCTAGGTTCTTCTCCTGTTGCAAATCCTTTCTCTGTCTTTGATTCATTCTCCACCTTCTATGATTTAGAATATTATTTCCCTGAGTGAGAAAAGAATAATTGCTAATAAGCAATTTAGCCTGAGATATGCAATAGAATTGACACCAAAGTTGGTTTCTTTCTACTAAGTGTATTGATGAGTTTTGATAATATAATATATATTTCAGATACATTTGTATTTGCTTATAAATTAATATCCATGTTGAGCATCCCTAATCCCAAAATTTGAAACCCAAAATGCTCCAAAATCTGAAACATCTTGAACACCAACATGACACCGCAAGTGCAAAATTCCACACCGGCTTCATCTGTGACAGGCACATGATGCAGTTTACTCAGTGTCCCCAAGGAAAGAGACCCTCCCAACCCACTTCAGCTGCTGTTATTTAACAGTTGATACAAGCCAGGCGCAGTGGCTCACACCTGTAATCCCAGCCTTTGGGAGGCCTAGGCTGGCGGATCACTTGCGCTCAGAAATTCGAGACCAGGCTGGCCAACATGATGAAATCCCCTCTCTACTACGAATACAAAAATTAGCCAGAAATCACTTTAACTAGGGAGGTGGAGGTTGCAGTGAGCCAAGATTGTGCCACTGCACTCCACCCTGGGCAACAGAGAGAGACTGCATCTCAAAAACAAACAAACAAACAAAAAACAGTTGATATGGGTATTCTGGTGATTATACTGTTCTATTTAGTTACCCTGAACACATCATTTTTTTCATTGTATTAATGTTACATCACATTTTTTACAGTTAAGTACTTTTGTGTGAATAAGTGTAAGAAAACAATTATTTATCAGTAGCATATAATATAAATTCAGTCTGGAGTGACAGTGATACCAAACCACCACATGGGTGGCTGAAATAGTGACACCTTTTCAATGTACACAGACTTTGTTTCAGTTTCACACACAAAATTGTTAAAAATACTGTATAAAATTACCTTCAGGCTATGTGAACAGGGTATATATGAAACATAAATAAAATTTTTGTTTAGACTTGGGTCAATTCCAAAGATATCTCATGATGTATATGTATATGCCAATATTCCCAAATCTGAAAAAAAAAATCCAAAATCTGAAACACTTTGGTTTCCAAGCATTTTGGATAAGGGATACTCAACCTGAAATTTATAATTATGGAATCACACTTTACATTTGAGCAATGCAAGTGAATCCGAAGTGTGATAGATAATTGAAATATATCCCTGAGATATAAAAACAATATAAACATGAATTTAACATGGTAACTATATATAAGCATACTTTATAGCTGCAAATTGTCTTAGTAAATGTGTTTTAGGAGCCAATACTATTTGTATACTTTATGATGGGAAACTAATAACAGAACTTCAGGGTAAAAAAAATAGTGATATTTTTACCATCAGTTCATGTGCATTTTAAGAGGCAATGTGATCGTCATTCAGGGGCATGTCTGGGTTCCTGAATGTTTCCTTTGTCCTATTTACTATCCACATCGCCTGGACTTCAAATTTAGCATAACTCATGGCTCAGTTTTAACCTCATAATTCCCACATTTTTACAGCTCTGTATTTCTTTCAGTTTTGTAATGTGAATTTATAATTCATTCATACAAACCAAACATGAGACAACATTCTCTAGTTTTTTAACCTATTTTAACTCCCCTTTTTAAAATTTGTACCACCCAACAATAATGCCAACTAATGTCAGAATATGGCACTTAGTAGCTTTGGCCATTGAATATGTGCCTATATTCTTTAAAATTCCATCTTTTCACATGTCTGGTAGCTGATAACTTAGAAAGCAGAGTTATTAGCAAACCAAATCTTTAACAAGACTAGAGGAAGGAGCACATCAACTGGTACATTTTCAAAATTCGAACCCCATAAGTAATCTCTAAAACCTCAAACTCTGCGGTGGCTATAATTCATATTTTATTTTCAAATGTATAAAACATTTGGTGTATTCTTATCAACTGCCTACTTAGATAGCTTTTCCAAGTATAACAGCTTTTAATTTTCCAGTCTATATTGTCATATTTTCCTCCCACAAAAAATATGAGCCATAAATTACATCCTAAATTTCTGTTCCTTGATCGCATCCTGGTCTACAGTTTCCGGCCTTTTATAAGATTTACCCAACACCACTTGTCCACCTAAGCTGCCCAGCCCAGTTTTTGAAACTAAATAAAGGTGGGAACTTGAGCCACTGTCAACATCCAAAGCAATCTTTTGCACAGGAGGCCAATCTTGGCTTCTGGAAGGAGCAGCCCTCTCTCTTCACCATGTCAGGTCAGTGTAGAGAATCCCATCAGTAATTTTAATGTATTCATTCAAGACGATCCTTTCAAAAGAAAAGTGTTGGCCCAGGATGAAAGCAGAGTCATAACTAAAGACCCACAGTCTTGAAGTTTCACAATAAGCCATGCTTAAGAAATCAAAAAGACTACCATGAGAGAGGATATTCATGAGAAAACACAGTATCTTAGAAAGTGTCAGAGGGCAGATGGATAGAGGAAGCAAAAACAAAATGCATGGAGAGGGCCAGAAAGAAGCAGGAAGGACCACTGGGTGATTCTTTATGTGGGCCAGTTATACAATTCTGTAGAAAGAGCTTCAGCTGCCCTCACTTGCCTGGCTAGATTTTTGCACACTCAGCTGGTAATATTCAAGAATAATTGTTCGGCAACTCTAATCAGATGGAATGCCCCTGGATCTTAGCTCCTCTAAGCTTCTCTGAAAATACTAGGCAGGCAGCTTTTGTCTACTGAAGAATGAGGATGAAAGTATTTGCCAAGATGGAAAGTAGTTTAAAGTGTAGGATTGTCCAGCTGGCAAAGGCATGAAAAAAAAAAAAAGGTGCATGTTTTAAGACTGGCACTGGAATTGGTCTTGAAGTTCTACCTACTGTCTCAGCGGCTACCTTAGAGGAAGTGCGTCTATGCCACTGCATTACACAATCATGACCTTTTCAAGCAGTTAGCTCATACCAGATACCGTAGCCAAAGTCTAAAATTTTTAATGAGCTAGAACAATCTGTGGCATCGTAAAAACTCTGCAGATTGAATAAGCAATGGTAATTAACAGTGAATTATATATCAGTCAAACACACACACCTTTCTCTTCACTAGCTACTTCCATCTCTTGCATAGTTAAGTCTTCCCTGAAGGGCACTAGTCACTGAGAAGGCCGAGAATTCCCTAATTGCCATCTGCTTATCCACTGTTACCACCACCTCTCAGGGTGACACCCAACCAGGGTCATGGGATGGCATAACTAGAGGGAAAATCAGCCTCTCAGGGATAAAGCCAGGTAGTTTTCTCCTCCATGAGGCCGATTGTAATAGTAGTTTGGGCTGCAAGGGAAAGAAGTGAGATGGAAATCCAAAGCAAGCTGAAGAGAAAGAACGAAAGGCTTGGTTTGTGGACACAGAAAGCCAAAGCTCTCTTGTTAACAAGGAGGTCATGGAGGTCAGGGAGGTCCCAGAAATCTGTAAGGCATCAGAGAAAGCCCCCTAAAAGGCTGAGACCAGAACAACATGTAAACTAAACCAGCCAAAAGACCGCAATTGGAGACAAATAGCCTATATATGACAAGAGAAGCAGGAAGATCAGCTTCTCTGCAAAGACCAGCTGCAAACCAGGCTGAACAAGGTCTGGAGTCTGTACAGAGGAAAGATTTGCTACCTTGGGAGGCTGGCAAGGGTACTGGCAAGGGGAGACTTGGGCCTTAACATAGAAGAGGCCCAAGGCCTAAAGTATTAAGAAAGGGATGTCAACCAAGAATGCCAAGAGAGGAAGGCACACATGCAGGATACTAGGAACAAAAAATAGAACTGAGTGTCTTGATATCCTAGAAACAGAGGTTCTAGGTTTATGAGAAATATGGCTTCCAGCCATGGGACCACAACTTGCCAAGGACTGAAAGTATCCAGTCCCACCTCATCTGCTCCACCACCCTCCATCTCTCCTGTTCTTTTATCCTCTAATCTGCTTTTCTAAAGTCATGTTAGCATAGGGAATGTCTCCTCATTTTCCTTCCTGTCATTTCTCCCTCCTTTTCTTTTCTCTCCTTTTGTGCTTTCTCTCCTTTATCTCCTTCTCCCTCCTTCTACTCTAACCTTCAATACTATAATTTTATAAATGTGGAATTGTGACAAATTATTCTCATAGGGAGAGCAGGGAAAACGCAGAAATGACATTGAAGTGAGTATAATGTGTGCTACTCCTATATGACTTCAGAAAACAAATAGATTAAAATATATTTACAAGGCTGTTCACATGACTTTTTTTATATATAAGGCTGGGAGGGAGACCAACTTTAACTTGTTTCCCTAATACCGTTTGCAAACTAACCCATTCTTTTCCCACTGGTTTATAATTTTTGATATATTGGGGTCCCACTAATATCCTATTAAAAATAACATAATCCCCTTTCCCTGTGGTTACTTAAGAACAATGAGAATTTCAGGAAGCCTATGGTCTCTCTCTGTGGCCACCAGCACATGATTAATATAATTGATCACTTATGCTTAGCAAAATGCACAAAGGGTAGTATTCTCATGAGAACTTTTGGTTGCTCACATCTCTACTAGAATCTTTGGGTTGCCACAAATGAAATCCAGGACATTTGTTTCTAGGTTTTATGCCCCTATGAAAAATTCAAAGCCAGGTAACTAAGATGATGTAATGCAACCTCGGAGAGAATCCTTCTCACCCTGCAGCAGTTGTGTTATTTGCAGGAGACATACAGCTGATGCCCTTTGTTTAGGTTTTATCTTCATTTTCCAATGTCTCTCTCACTGGGATCTGCAGATCTAAAAGGAGACAAATCAAATTCCACAGTGGGGGAAGTTGTGCCCAGCCACAACATAGTACTAATTTCATTTAGATGGGCAACAATCATCTACTGAGATCTTCCCACCAAGAACCATGGCTGTCTGAGACCAGGAAAATGCAGCAGGATGTCTAAGGACCTGTAATATAAAAACCATCCTCCTTGACCCAGTTCCTTTAACAATCTGAGCAATTAGGTCATTAAAGACAACAAAATCAATATCACAAAAAAGGGAACTTCATAATATATGGAGAATAAATGAGCTTGCCCATTTTTTGTTTGTTTTTAATAGAAATATCACTGCACTCTGGCAGAAAGACCGCTTAGAAAAAATTGGCTCTGACTTCCTGATAAATTCCCATGTGTAGATGAAACACAGGTTACCAAGCAAAAAGTGATGGTACTAACTGTGCTAAGAGAATCATAAATCATTATGGTTTGGAAATGAAATTGACATTTCATAATAAAAAACTTCAAACTAGCTACTAGCAATAACTAGAGTCCCCAGAGAAAATTTCTATCAAGATCTGCAAATCATCTTGTCAATTATGACTTTCACGCTTCAAAATTCCTCAAGTTGCTCAGTCTCCTCCAGTACTTGGCACTAATTAAATAATCTTTCTCTTCCTTCCACAGTTCACATAGCAGTGTAATTTATACTTATATCATAAGGGTTTGTGTGTGTCTGTGTATATGTGTGTGTGTGTGTGTGTGACAGAAAAAGATAGAGTTACTGATTGATTTTGAGAATTAATTCAGGTTTATGCTGTGTACTATTGCCTCACAATTTGAAAATAATCTCCAATAATTAATGAGGCCACAATCCCAAACTCATAAAGATTAAAAAGAGAGAGAGAGACTCTTTAAACTCCAAACTCACAGAACAGATAAATGTGTGGTTCTTTATATCCAAAAAGGTAGTTCTTTACTTTCTAAAAGTTCTACTGCTACATTCCTTTAAATAAAAATTTCCCTTGCAGCATTTAAAATAGATTTACTTTTCCAAAAATTCAACTGACAACTTTTTACATAAACAGTTGTTACACAAGGAAAAGCAAACTTTCACATGTTTACTTTCACACCATATCATTTATAGCTGAGTGTGCTAAAAATCTGAGACGGAAATCTAAGAACCATCTCAGAAAGGTAGTTCATCTTGGAGGGAGGGTTGGTGAGAAGGTCCTGGTCAGCTAAACATTTATGGCAGCATAGAAAAGGGTGGCATGGGCTGGGCGCAATGGCTCACGCCTGTAATCCCAACACTTTGGGAGGCCGAGGCGGGTGGTTTACTTGAGGTCAGGAGCTCAAGAACAGCCTGGCCAACATGGTGAAACCCCGTCTCTACTAAGAATACAAAAATTAGCCGGGCATGGTGGCGGGTGCCTGAAATCCCAGCTACTCGGTAGGCTGAGACAGGAGAATCACTTGAACCAGGGAGGTGGAGGGTGCAGTGAGCCAAGATCGTGCCATTGCACTCCAGCCTGGGCAACAAGAGCAAAATTCCATCTCAAAAAATGAAGAAAAAAGAAAAGGGTGGCATGAAGAAGAACACTCTCAACATGCTTCAAATGGCTGGGAAAAAAAAAGTTTTCCTCTGTAACAAGCTAATGTTTATGCTGACAGCCTATGGTCTGACTATGCATGGCAACCTGGCCTCAGGGCAAGACAGGCACAGCAGCAGCCCACAACCCTCACCCACCTGAGCTGTGGATAGCTCAAGACCACAGATCATGGCTAGTGGCAGCAGGCACAATGAAACCAGTATGATCTGTCTTAGGCAAATGTGTTATTCTTTGGGGAAGTTATAGAGGTAGCATAATAAAAGAAGGCAACACTCAACCCAACACAGTATATCTTCAGTGATGGCACCATAGACCCTAATGATCCATCGGAGAATTTAATAACCTCATTAATGTTCATAAAATCACACCAGGTGGGTAACCAGTAAATCTGTCCAACTGGTAATGTCACAGTTGAATGAAAGATCCAGGGAGGATAACGATAGCAGAAAAAATGTGTCATCCTAGAACTAGCCTAGAAGTTGGGGTGAGGAAGTATGAATTTGGGCCAAAGTTCACATTGCAATAATTTCAGAAAGAGCACAAAGCTAACTGTAGACAAATCATAATACTGAAACATGGTGTGTGGGGCTCTTCGAACAAAGCATGGAAAAAAGATGTAATGCTTAAAGAGTCTAGTTCACAATAAAAAAAAAATAACACCTGCTCTTAAGAAATTGCCAGCTATGAAATAAATAGAAGTAAGTAACTAGGCCAGGTGCAATGACTCATACCTGTAATCCCAGCACTTTGGGAGGCTGAGGAAGGTGGATCACTTGAGCCCAAGAGTTTGAGACCAGCCTGGGCAACATAGAGAGACCCCCTCTCCACAAAAACTAAAAGAAAATTAGCCAGGCATGGTGTCATGTGCCTGTGGTCCCAGTTTCTCAGGAGGCTGAAGTAGAAGGATTGCTTGAGTCTGAGAGGTCAAGGCTGCAGTGGGCCATGATTTTGCTACTGTACTCCAGCCTGGCCAACAGAATGAGACCCTGTCTCAGAAATAATAATAATAATAATAAGTGAGCAAACTCAAATGCAATGAAAAGCAACGTAGCTGGTGCTGTGGGTGCCCAGAAGAAGATCCTGTATCCATGCATCTAACTTTTAGAAGCTTTAAATATAATTGACTAGAATTCATTTTTCAAATACAGTATCTGTTTTTAAAATTAACTCCCTTTTCATAAAGTGCACTATTGGTGTAATCTTTGGTTTCAAGCTCTTTGCAAGAGACCAATACTTCTCTAAGCATCTGAATAATGCAGAGTAAAGATCCAGAGTCCTGCAGGTTTTCTTCAGACTTAGGAGACTGAGGATTCATGTACTTAAGATCAGGGGCATATAAAAGCAACCTACAGACTCAGGTTACAGGGTGTGATTTTCTAAGTCAATATTCAGTTTCACAGCCAGAATCTGTGAAAAGAGAACAAACCATGAAAAACCTAACAATTTTATGGTGGTTGAGATTATATAAGTTCCCAGAGTTTTTTTAAAAAATCAGTTTTTAAAGATAAACTAACTAAAACTAGTCCAAGAACTGAGACAGAGAATTAAAAGATGGTAGCACACCCAAAGAGCATGCTGGGTCTTGAATAGTTAACATGTTTCAAGTAGTGGAGGAAGATGTGCTAAAATAGTTACCTACTTAATTGCCTACTTATCTAGTTAGCAGTGATAATGTAAGCTCCTGAGAGCAGGCACTGTAGGTCTTTCATGTTTTCATCCCAGGAAACACAAACTATATTTCCCATGGAAATGACAAGATAAATTCCTGTTGAATGGAACAATTTTGGTAAATTCTGTATGATTCCTATTCAAATTGGAAAGAATTAAAACAGATAACACTAATTTTTTTCAATATTAATATATATCACAGAAATTATAAAGCAGTATCTGACAGAACAAGAAACATAAATTCAAGTAACTTACTGAAGACCTGAATTTGGGGAATATGTCATCATATATAGCATTTCTGTGAAAAAAGAATCAAGGAAACAAGCTTACATGTGATATTTTTAAAATAATCTAGACTCATGAACATTTAGTATGTGGTATAGTTTGGATTTGTCTCTCTATCCAAATCTCATGTCAAATTGTAGTCCCCAATGTTGGAGGAGTGGGCTGTTGGGAGAGCTTGATTGGATCAAGAGGGCGGACTTCCCCCTTGCTATTCTCATGATAGTGAATGAGTTCTCACGAGATCTGGTTGTTTAAAAGTATGTACCAGCTCCCTCTTCTCTTTCTTCCTCCTGCGCTAGCCATGTAAAATATGCCTGCTTCCCCTTTGCCTTCTGCCATGATTGTAAGTTTCCTGAGGCCTCCCCAGCCATACTTCCTTTACAGCCTGCTCAACCACAAGCAAAGTAAGTCTCTTTTATTTACAAATTACCCAGTCTCAGGTAGTTCTTTACAGCAATGTGAGAACAGACTAATACAATATGTTCATATTTATACTCCACAATGGCACAGGCTTCACTAGATGTATGGTAGCCATTTCAACTAAAAGCAATTTGAAAAGTGAAAAATCATCTAGATTGATCATCCAGTAGAAGTTTTATTCAACCAGCAGACTTTACTCAAGAAGCATTACATGCCCTGGGGGACTAGATCAACTTTCCATAAAAGGAATTCAAATTTTATATCCTATCCCTATGTCTTCCCCTCAGTGAAAATCAGTGAAAATTTCTTTCCTGGCTCAAAGCCTAGATCTGTACTTTTTTTTTTTATCTGAATAAACAAAGATAATTATTTTGCATCCTGAGCATGAGGTCATATCATTCATTGAGAAGAGAGGTTCCATTTATGGCAGTCACTATTAATTCTCTAATAGTCATTTCTCCCATCCATCCTCCTTGCTAACAGAACCCCACTGTAGTTCAGGCAGCCCTGTGCCCAGTCCCATGGGATGAGTAAGGAAATGTATAATAATCAATCAAAGGAATTCCATTGCTCTTGGCTGGTGATTAGCCTACAAGTGGATATATGCCTTACTTCTGGCTAAACAGATGTAAAGAAAGCATTTTTTTCTGTGATACAGTCAGGAATGCAAGGACAAAGAGCTTGCACCTCCTACCCTCCCTTCCTATCTGTGTGTGGTGTGGATATGCTATGTAGAGGTATGGCAGCCATTTTGCAATCATGAGGTGACAAGCCTGTGAAGGAACGCCAATGTTATGACGTTAAGTAAATGAAAGGACCTGGGTCCTTGACGGTAACTCTGAGTCACTGGACCTATCTGCAGATGGTTTATCTCCATGTCTCATTGGGTGAGTAAATAAAAGCCCTCATGATTTACAGTTATGTAAGGCTCTCTGATAAGTGCTCCCCAAAGCATCCTAACTATCTATAACAACTCTTAGACATTGAGGCAAGGAAAATTTAAAATTTAACCAATCCTGCTTCTCCTATATTTTCTATAATCCAACCACATTTTTCTCTTTTCATCAACTTTCCTGTGAACTTAGATCACATGGTTCACCATTCAATCATGCACTTATTATTATATTTTTAACTCCTTCACACCTTTATCCTTCTGTTGCACTTGCTCAGCAAAACCCCATCCTAGATCAATCAATCTCCACATTTCCCATCCGTATCTAGGCTTCTGAATACCACCAGAGAAAATCATAGACTCAATAGATTAGTGTCACCATAAATTCAGTCTGCATTCTCAGTTCAGTCCTAAGGAATAACCTATAATCCTTCTCTGCATCTCTAGTTAGTCACTCTCCCAACAACTGTTTCAAGCCTTCACCAACTCATCCCTCCCTGTCTATGTACATCTCATTTCTGCTTTACAAGACTCCCTCAGTTTCTCAGCAGCCACTCACAGTTACCTGCATTCACTCTCACCATTGTCTTTTTTTATTGTAATCATTAGATTGTTCACTAAATACCCTAATGATCCACCTTTATAGCACTTGTTAAGATCACACTAGCTGATCCTCCAGTACTTGGGCAGTGGTTAACGAGTTCTCACCAATAGTGAGGGGAAATGACAGGTGTTGCTTTGGGGCCAGAGCATTTCAGACTCCTCCAGAACTTTCTTCCCTTCAACAATATCTCAACTCCATCTAGGTGACTATAATGAACAAAGCAAAAGTAGACACGTAGCATGAATAAAAGTTAAACCTCTTAAAAAAAAAAACCTAAGATTCTGAAGTGTTTGTTATTGTTGCATAACATAGCTTATTCTCGTTGATACGTCTTTTCTCCTACATCACAAAATATTGTGTCTCCCCTGTCATCTCTCAGATGTATCCTTCCACTTGTTCTCCATCCTCAGAGATGCTGTTCCATCAATCATTCTGTCTTTCTTTCTCTCTCTCCATATATATATATATATATATAGTGTGTGTATATAGTGTATGTATATATATGTGTGTATATGTATATATACATGCACACACACACATACATGATTTTATATATATATATATATATATATCCTCAACCTTTCCTTCATTCCACATTTATCTTTAAACTTTTCCTTCATTCCATTTAGTATAAAAATTTGTTTAAAGTAGTGTTACAGCTTTTTTAGAATTTGTCTAGCAGGCTTTCTGGTTTTCACCATAAAATGCCCCACATGGATTAATTTTAAAAATTGTTAAAAGTAATCCCATATTTTCAATCTTTTAAAAATGTCCATTATTGATCCTATATATTTCCATAGCTTCAATCTTTATGTCTCTCCCTTATAAAACACAAGTGGGCCAAGTCCTACTGCCTTGCTTGAACAATATAGTCTTTATGTACTGCATTCACTTGCACTCTTCCCATTTACTCTTCATCCCATCATAATCTCATAGCCACCCCACACCATTCTACGACAGCAATCTTCCCAAAATTATATGTGCACTCAGGTGCTAAACTGAATGGACCCTGTACTGGACATGCTGGTCTATCTTCCTCTGTACATACTTCTCCTTCTTTCTCAAAATGGCCCGTTCCCAGCCCTTCTGAATGAATCTGCTGTGCCATGGCCTACAGGCTCTATCACATAGACTTGGATGTACTTTCTACCATGACGCTCCCCAAGAAACTCCCCAAATCAGGCACAGCTGATTAGCCATGAGAAGACACATAATCTAAAGGCAACAAATCCATAGGAAAGGCCAGAAAATTATGATTCGTGTACAGGTTCATAAAAAGGATATTGGCTAAGTTTTCTTTCTCTCATGAATTTGAACTAAGATCAAAGGAAAGTTGGCATCTGGTGATGAGGAAACAGTCCTAGGAGTCTATGAAAAATTGGAACTGGGTCAGCACTATGGCCATATACAAGAAACCATATACAAGAAACCACAGAGCAGGGTATTAGCTGAGAACAGGTAACTGGGCAGCAACTCAGAGATGGCCTCTGGAGAAGGGGTAGAGTGAATAGCGTTGGTTCCTACTGGCCTTTCAGACCCAGTGGCCAGTCTTTTTGTGGTCCAGTTGTGCTTGGTTTTTGTCTCAGATTTATATAAAATTCTACAAACTATCCTTAAAATGAATCCCTATTACTATAATGTGAGTGGATTTTTTTCTTAGCAAAAAGTTCTTTTAACCCTTATTTCATTTTACCTCCTTCTAGCATTTTGCAATATTGACCAACACCTCTCTTGAAAGTTTCTTCCGCCTTGCTTCTCTGACAGGAGGAGCCTCTCCTTCATCCTCTATTGATACCTCTCATTTCTTCTCAGTCTCCTTCAATGGCTTCTCTTCCTCTGCCAATCTGTTAAATGTGAAAGTGCCTGAAGTTTTCCTGTTGGCTTTGGTCCACACTCCCTGGACACTTTACCCACTGTCATGTCTTCAACTCCAATGTAGTTGCAAACTCTTAGGATTTAATTCTGTCCAACTAACATGAATTTTTGGAAAATCACTGTATTAGTCAGGGTTCTCTGGAGGGACAGAACTAGTAGGATATATGTATACATGAAAGGGAGTTTATTCAGGATAACTGACTCACATGATCACAAAGTAAAGTCCCATGATAGCTCGTCTGCAAGTTGAGGAGCAAGGAAGCCAGTGGTGGATCAATCCAAGTCCCAAAACCTCAAAAGTAGAAAAGATGACAGCGCGGCCTTCAGTCTGTGGCTAAACCACTGGTGTTAAGTGCAAGAGTCTAAAAGCTGAAGAACTTGGAGTCTGATGTACGAGGGCAGGAAGCATTCAGCATGGGAGAAAGATGAAGGCCAGGAGACTCAGCAAGTCTGCTCTTCCATCTTTTCCTGCCTGCTTTATTCCAGCCACGCTGGCAGCTGATTAGATGGTGCCCGCCCAGATTGAGGGTGGGTCTGCATTTCCCAGTGCACTGACTCAAATGTGAATCTGCTTTGGCAACACCCTCACAGACACACCCAGGAAAAATACTTGGCATCCTTAATCCAATCAAGTTGACACTGAATATTAACCATCACAATCGCATTTACATTTGTGAAAACAATCATTCAATTATTAGTCACAAGACTTTACATTTTTCATTTCTAAGATAGTTTGTAACATTGTAGTGAAGGTCTGTGACCAAGTTCTCAACACTATCATTCATTAGTGCATAATGACAACCTTTCAACAAACATCTGATAAAGATGCCGCAGTAGAAAATTCTGGAGCAAATATATAAAATAAATTATTCAGCTGAATCTTTAGTTCAAATTTGCTCAAAGGGTTTTGTTTGGTTATATATAAGAATTTTGTAATTTCAATTTTTATGCAGAAAAGTGTGTAATCAAAGTAGTTATTAAGACTGAAGTCAGCCATGAGTTGGGAAAAAAATCACTACACACACACACATATTATCTATGAATATATTATATATACATACACATATTTATGACCAATGGAAGAAGGAAGTCAGGAATTGATTAATACCATCAAACTGTAAAGAAATAATTTAAGATCATAATATTTCATTGCCTCAGTTTAGATGAAACAGAGAAACAGAGAACCCATGGTTTGCCCAAAGTGACACAGCTTGCTCATTGCAGAGTTGGATAGTCATGAAGGTCACCTGACTCCTTCTCCAGCACTCTTCCCAGCACTCTGTGATTTATCAACTGCCCTCAAACATAATGGCAAGATTTTTGAGGGTTGAAGAAGACATAGTCAGGAGGCATTTATCTTCTCAACAGAATCTCCCTTTGCCATGGCACTTTTCTCCCATAGGCTCCTGGATATGGGAGATGGGAAGCAGATGTTATGAGAAGGGATGTGAGAAAAGGCAAATTCACACCTTCTCTTTGATGAGCTTAGAAGGATTCAAACTGCTCTCTCTGGAGTAGTTAAGACAGCTGCTGAGATGTACCAAAGCTTTGATCCAAGAGCCTGAAGTCCCAGAGTCATGAAATCACCCCAGGAAGAGAAATAGGGTGAGTTTTAAATCACATTTGGTAATTTATGTCTGCGTATAAAATATACTAAAATTAGAAAGAGTGGTAACAGATAAAAGATGGTAGAAAATGTTCCAAATTATTTCATTAGAAGATTGCTCTAAAGTACCAAATTTAAACATACTGAGGCTATTGTTTTCAATTATTAAAATATTCTACTGTTTTTAAAGGTTTACGTGTGAATATGTATGTGTGTATGTGTGAGTGCATATATATCTCTGTGTCTATATATGTGTGTATATTTACATATACATGTAATACTGAGAGTGAGAGAGAGGAAAACTGCTAGAGCTTGAACAGAGAACCTCATCTAAATTGGGAAAAACTAAAATCCTGGGTTCAATCACCAGGCATCTGGCACTTAATAATGGCCTTTCCAAATTATAAGTTTAGCTTTTAAATCTTTTTTAAAGCACATGAAATGTTTTAAATTTATAAAACACCGTACAGTTACATATAGAGCTACAGTTATAAATTTAAATGTATAGTTATAGATAATGTATGGTTATAAATAGCTATAGCTATATGCATTATAACTATATATAATTGTAAATATATGTTACATATGTAAGTATATATATTACATATGTAAGTATATTTTATATATATATATGCCCACAGACACACACATACACACACAAAGTGACAAGAAAATATTCGCAGGTTTTAATTGAACTTTTCATATACTATGCCAAGAGAAAACATTCGATTTCTCAAATCAGATCACAAAATATTCAAAAGATGAGGGAGGCATTGAACTGCAGCTTTGACTGAATGACTATATTGAATCCAAAATTCCAGAAATATTTTTACTGCCTACTCTTTGCAGTCAGGTTATATTAAATCATTTATATTCTGAGATACCCACATGCATGATGAAGTCAGCATCTCTCTTTAGAACAGCAATGTCAGACAGCCCACCGGGGAGGTGGTGAGTGAATGTGCAACCCAGCCCAGGAAACCATGCTTTTCACACAGATCCTTGCAATCAGTGGATCAGGAGATCCCCTCATGAGCCCACGCCACCAGATTGGGCTCAGAGCTGTATGGACTCTCAGCTGCCACTCAGGCATGCAGGGAGACCAGGAGTTTTTACGTACTCTGGCCCCAGGAATTCCAGTGAGGTAGGAGACCCACTCATTCTTCTCGGAAAGGGGCTGAAGCCAGGGAGCCAAGTAATGTCATTCAGTGGGCCCCACTTCCATGACAGCTCACAAGTTATAACCCACTGGTTTGGAATTCCAGCCAGCCAGCAGCAGCAGGCTGGAGAATGCCTGAGAGTACTGAGTTCCCAGTGGGTGAAGGATGGCCAACACCTCTGCGGCTGGAGTCAGCCTGTTCTGGCCTGCTGGGTCTAGGGAGTCTAGGTGGTCCAGACTGGGAGGAATTCCCCACAGGACAGTACATTTGCTGTGGCAGATCATGGCGAGACTGCTTTAAGTGGGACCCCAATCCATCCTTTCTCATCAGGTGGGGCCTCCCTGTGGGAATTTTAGCAACTGCAGCCAGGGTTTTACGGACAGAACTCTGATCTCCCTGGGACACAGCCCCCTGGGGAAAGGAGTGGCCGTGGTCTCTAAGGCTTAGCCAACTTAGCCTTTCCCACCTGCTGGCTCTGAAGAGTCTGGGGCCCTCTGTACAAAAGGGGGTTTCCACCAACGCAGTGCACCCACTCTACCAAGGGGAAGCCAGACTGCTTCTTTAAGCAGATCCCTGATCCTTTTCCTCTGGACTGGGTGAGACCTCCCAACAGAGGTCTCCAGACACTTCCTACAGAAGCGTCTGAGCCGGCATCAGTTCAGTGCCCATCTGGAAAGTACCTCCCAGAAGAAGCGGCAGGCTGCCATCTTTGCTGTTTTGCAGCCTCCACTGGTGATACCTCCAGGAGCAGTGGAAACCCAGGTGATTAGCGTCTGGAGTGGACACCCAACAAACTGCAGCAGCCCTACAGAAGAAGGGTCTGACTGTTAAAACAACAACAAACAAACAGCAACAACAACAACATTGACAAAAAAGACCCCATAAAAACCCCATTCAAAGGTCAGCAACCTCAAAGATCAAAGGTAGATAATCCCACAAAGATGAGAAAGAATCAATGCAAAAATGCTGAAAACTCAAAAAGCCAGAGGGTCTCCTCTCCTCCAAATGATTGAACACCTCTCCAGCAAGGGCAAAGAACTGGGGTGAGGATGAGATGGCTAAATTGACAGAAGTAGGCTTCAGAAGTGGGTAATAACATACTTCATTGAGCTAAAGGAGCATGTTCTAACCCAAGGCAAAGAAGCTCAGAATCATGATAAAACAATACAGGAGCTGATACACAGAAGAGCCAGTTAAAAGGGGACTATAAATGAACTGATGGAAAAACAACACGAGAACTTCACAATGAAATCATGAGTGTCAATAGCCAAATAGACCAAGTAGAGAAAAAACAGAATTTACATTCTTCTAATCACCACATGGCACTCACTCTAAAACTGATCACATAATCAGAAGTGAAACACTCCTCAGCAAATGCGAAAGAACTGAAAATCATAACAAATAGTCTCTTAGACCACAGTGCAATCAAATTAGAACTCAAGATTAAGAAACTCACTCAAAACAAAACAACTACATAGAAATTGAACAACCTGGATGGGTGCAGTGGCACATGTCTGTAATCCCAGCACTTTGGGAGGCTGAGATAGGAAGATCATCTGAGGTCAGGAGTTCGAAACCACCCTGGCCAATATGGCAAAACTCTGTCTTTATTAAAAATACAAAAAGTAGCTGGGCATGGTGGTGGGCACCTGTAATCCCAGCTACCCAGGAGGCTGAGGCAGGAGAATTGCTTGAACTAGGGAGGCAGAAGTTGCAGTGAGCTGAGATCATGCCACTGCACTCCAGCCTGGGCAACAGAGTAAGACTCCATCTCATAAATGAATAAATAAATTGAACAATCTGTTCCTGAATGACTCCTGGGTAAATTATGAAATTAAGGGAGAAGTCAAGAAGTTCTTTGAAGCAAATGAGAACAAAATGACAACATACCAGAATCTCTGGGATGCAGCTAAAGCAGTTTTAAAGGGAAATTTACAGCACTAAATAACTACATTAAAAATCTCGAAAGATCTCAAATAAATAACCTAACATCACAACTAAAGGAACTAGAGAACCAAGAGCAAACAAACTCCAAAGCCAGCAGAAGACAACAAATAATTAAGATCAGAACAGAGCTGAAGGAGATAGACACCAAAAACTCTTTTAAAAATCAACAAATTCAAGAGGTGTTTTTTTTAAAAAAAAGTAATAAAATAAATAGACTGCTAACTAGACTAATAAAGAAGAAAAGCGACAAGAACCAAATAGACAAAATCAGAAAGTATAAGGGGGGTATCACCACTGACCCCACAGAAATACAAACAACCATCAGAGAATACTATAAACATCTCTATGCACATAAACTGGAAAACCTAGTAAAAATGGGTAAATTCCTGGACACACACAACCTGACTGAACCAAGACTGAACCAGGAAGAAATTGAATCCCAGAATAGACCAATAACACGTTCTGAAATTGAGGCAGTAACAAATAGCCTACCAACCAAAAAAAGCCTGGGACCAGATGGATTTACAGATGAATTCTACCAGAGGTACAAAGAGGAGCTGGTACCATTTCTTCTGAAACTATCCCAAACAACTGAAAAGGAAGAATTCCTCCCTAACTCATTTTATGAGGCCAGTATCATCCTGATACCAAAACCTGGCAGAGATACAACAGCTAAAGAAAACTTCCCTCCAGTATCCCTGATGAACATCAATGCAAAAGTCCTCAATAAAATACTGGCAAACCAAATCCAGTAGCACATCAAAAAGCTCATGATCAAGTTGGCTTCATCCCTGGGATGTTGATTCAACATACGCAAATCAATGAACGTGATTCATCACATAAACAGAACTAAAGACAAAAACCACATTATTATCTCAATAGACGCAGAAAAGGCCTTCAATAAAATTCAACATCCTTTCATGTTAAAAACTCTCAATAAACTAGGTATTGAAGGAACATACCTCAAAATAATAAGAGCCATATATGACAAGCCCACAGCCAATATCGTACTGAATGGCCCAAAGTTGGAAGCGTTCCCCTTGAAAACTGGCACAAGACAAGAATGCCCTCTCTCACCACTCCTATTCCACATAGTACTGGAAGTTCTGGCCAGGAAAATCAGGCAAAAGAAAGAAATAAAGGGTATTCACATAGGAAGAGGGGAAGTTAAATTATCATCGTTTGCAGATGATATAATCCTATATCCCAAAACCTCATCATCTCAGCCCAAAAGCTTCTTAAAGCTTATAAGCAACTTCAGCAAAGTCTCAGGATATAAAATCAATGTGCAAAAATCGCTAACATTCCTATACACCAACAACAGGCAAGCATAGAGTCAAATCATGAATGAATTCCCATGCACAATTGCTACCAAGAGAATACAGCTAACAAGGGAAATACAGGACATCTTCAAGGAGAACTACAAACCACTGCTCAAGGAAATCAGCGAAGACACAAACAAATGGAAAAGCATTTCATGCTCAATATCATGAAAATGGCCATACTGCCCAAAGTTATTTATAGATTCAATGTTATTCCCATCAAGCTACCATTGACATTCTTCACAGAATTAGAAAAAACTCTTTTAAAATTCATATGGAACCAAAAAAGAGCTTGAATAGCCAAGATAATCCTAAGCAAAAAGAACAAAGCTAGAGGCATCATACCACCCATCTTCAAACTATACTACAAGGTTACAGAAACCAAAACAGGATGGTACTGGTTTAAAAAAAAAAAAAACAGATACATAGATCAGTCCAACAGAATAGAGAACTCTGAAATAAGGCCACACACCTACAACCATCTGGTCTTTGACAAACCTGACAAAAACAAGCAATGAGAGAGGGACTCTCTATTTAATAAATGTTGCTGGGAGAACTGGCTAGCCATATGCAAAAGACTGAAAATGGACTCCTTCATTACTCCATATACAGTAATTAACTCAAGATGGATTAAAGACTTGAAATGTAAAACCCAAAACTACAAAAACCAGAGAAGAAAATCTAGGCAATACCATTCAAGAGATAGGCACGGCCTAATATTTCATAATGAAGATGCCAAAAGCAATTGCAATAAAAGCAAAAATTGACAAATGGGATATAATTAAACTAAAGAGCTTCTCCACAGCAAAAGAAACTATTATTAGAGTGGACAGACAACTTACAAATGGGAGAAAATTTTTGCAATCTATCCATCTGACAAAGGTCTAACATCCAGGGTCTACAAGAAACTTACACAAATTTATAAGAAAAAAACAACCCCATTAAAACATGGGCAAAAGACTTGAAAAGACACTCTCAAAAGAAGACATTCATGCAGCCAAAAAACATATGAAAAAAAACTCAACATCACCGATCATTAGAGAAATGCAATTCAAAACTACAATGAGATACCATCTCACACCAGTCAGAATGCCAATTATTGAAAATGTCAAGAAACAACAGATGCTGGTGAGCTTGTGGAGGAAAAGGAGTGCTTTTACATTGTTGGTGGGAATGTAAATTAGCTCATTCATTCTGCAAGATAGTGTGGGGATTACTCAAAGATCTAGAAGCAGAAATGCCATTTGACCCAGCAATCCCATTACTGGGTATATACCCAAAGGAATATAAATCATTCTATTATAAAAATACAAGCACACCTATGTTCATTGCAGCACTGTTCACAATAGCCAAGATGTGGAATCAACCCTAATGCCCATCAGTGATAGGCTGGATAAAGTAAATGTGGTACATATACACCATGAAATACTATGCAGCCATAAGAAAGAACAAGATCATATCCTTTGCAGGGAAATGGATGGAACTGGAATCCATTATCCTCAGCAAACTAACCCAGAAACAGAAAACCAAACACTACATGTTCTCACTTATAAGTGAGAGCTGAACAATGAGAACACATAGATATAGGGAGGGGAACAACACACACACGGGTCTGTTGGGTAGGACAAGGGGTGAGAGAGCATCAGGAAGGATAACTAATGGATGCTGGGCTTAATACCTAGGTGATGAGTTGACCTGTGCAGCAAATCACCATGGCACACGTTTACCTATGTAACAAACCTGAACATTCTGCCTATGTACCCTGGAACTTAAAAGTTGCAAGAAGAAAAAAAAAAAAGTAATGCCCACAGTCAAAGCATGGCATGCACTTCAGCAGCTAATTTTTTTCACCCTTCAGGCATGGATTAAAGTGCCCTTTTATGGCAGTGTTCAAAGTTAGCCCGCAAACCTCAGAATCTCCTCAATATTCTTTGTTAGCCCTCAGCCTCAACTGTCAATTTCTAGTCAAATCACTGTTGCCTAGAGTCGCCTTCTCCCAACTCCAGCCAGGAGATCTTCATTTCTAACCTTACTTGCCTCTTGAACCCCTTGAACACTCCCTCTGGCCTGGCTCTACTCAGCTCTGGATGAATAAACAATGGCTTCTCAGCTCTCCCTTTTTCTAGACCTTCTATTCTGCACTCTGTTTTCCAAGGTGGTCAGGGACCCTTAAACCTTGCCCGATACCCCCATACTTTTTAATGATTCCACCTTTTCTTGTAACATCTAATTCTCTACTCCTTAGGCACCTCCTCTCAGAGCCACCTCCTGAGACCAACAGTCCAAATTCAGTGATGCATCTCAACAGGAGCTGCCAAGGAATCCTCTCTCTGTACAGATACTAACCTATACTCAAGGCAATATCATCATGCTTAACCAACCAGATGAAAGTGTTCTTGATCCCCACACATTTCAGGAAGTTTACTGTAATAGAAAAAAATTTGAAGTCCAACAGAAATGAATCTTTGTGCTTGGAGACTGTCACTAACACCCCAAATTCACTATAGTCCTTAGCCTGGGGAAAGCAAGTAATTGATTCATCTGTTGTATTTTAATGTCTTTACCGCTTTTCAATGTGCTGCTGTGTTTATAAGCTGCAAAATGTTTGGGATTAGATGTCTGCTCTTAAAATCTGCTATTTTTGGCAGGGTTTTCAGTAATACCTCAGGGTACTGTT
>NW_012101266.1:2707954-2717691 GCF_000951045.1 Mandrillus leucophaeus | reverse complement strand
GCCTAATATTTCATAATGAAGATGCCAAAAGCAATTGCAATAAAAGCAAAAATTGACAAATGGGATATAATTAAACTAAAGAGCTTCTCCACAGCAAAAGAAACTATTATTAGAGTGGACAGACAACTTACAAATGGGAGAAAATTTTTGCAATCTATCCATCTGACAAAGGTCTAACATCCAGGGTCTACAAGAAACTTACACAAATTTATAAGAAAAAAACAACCCCATTAAAACATGGGCAAAAGACTTGAAAAGACACTCTCAAAAGAAGACATTCATGCAGCCAAAAAACATATGAAAAAAAACTCAACATCACCGATCATTAGAGAAATGCAATTCAAAACTACAATGAGATACCATCTCACACCAGTCAGAATGCCAATTATTGAAAATGTCAAGAAACAACAGATGCTGGTGAGCTTGTGGAGGAAAAGGAGTGCTTTTACATTGTTGGTGGGAATGTAAATTAGCTCATTCATTCTGCAAGATAGTGTGGGGATTACTCAAAGATCTAGAAGCAGAAATGCCATTTGACCCAGCAATCCCATTACTGGGTATATACCCAAAGGAATATAAATCATTCTATTATAAAAATACAAGCACACCTATGTTCATTGCAGCACTGTTCACAATAGCCAAGATGTGGAATCAACCCTAATGCCCATCAGTGATAGGCTGGATAAAGTAAATGTGGTACATATACACCATGAAATACTATGCAGCCATAAGAAAGAACAAGATCATATCCTTTGCAGGGAAATGGATGGAACTGGAATCCATTATCCTCAGCAAACTAACCCAGAAACAGAAAACCAAACACTACATGTTCTCACTTATAAGTGAGAGCTGAACAATGAGAACACATAGATATAGGGAGGGGAACAACACACACACGGGTCTGTTGGGTAGGACAAGGGGTGAGAGAGCATCAGGAAGGATAACTAATGGATGCTGGGCTTAATACCTAGGTGATGAGTTGACCTGTGCAGCAAATCACCATGGCACACGTTTACCTATGTAACAAACCTGAACATTCTGCCTATGTACCCTGGAACTTAAAAGTTGCAAGAAGAAAAAAAAAAAAGTAATGCCCACAGTCAAAGCATGGCATGCACTTCAGCAGCTAATTTTTTTCACCCTTCAGGCATGGATTAAAGTGCCCTTTTATGGCAGTGTTCAAAGTTAGCCCGCAAACCTCAGAATCTCCTCAATATTCTTTGTTAGCCCTCAGCCTCAACTGTCAATTTCTAGTCAAATCACTGTTGCCTAGAGTCGCCTTCTCCCAACTCCAGCCAGGAGATCTTCATTTCTAACCTTACTTGCCTCTTGAACCCCTTGAACACTCCCTCTGGCCTGGCTCTACTCAGCTCTGGACGAATAAACAATGGCTTCTCAGCTCTCCCTTTTTCTAGACCTTCTATTCTGCACTCTGTTTTCCAAGGTGGTCAGGGACCCTTAAACCTTGCCCGATACCCCCATACTTTTTAATGATTCCACCTTTTCTTGTAACATCTAATTCTCTACTCCTTAGGCACCTCCTCTCAGAGCCACCTCCTGAGACCAACAGTCCAAATTCAGTGATGCATCTCAACAGGAGCTGCCAAGGAATCCTCTCTCTGTACAGATACTAACCTATACTCAAGGCAACATCATCATGCTTAACCAACCAGATGAAAGTGTTCTTGATCCCCACACATTTCAGGAAGTTTACTGTAATAGAAAAAAATTTGAAGTCCAACAGAAATGAATCTTTGTGCTTGGAGACTGTTACTAACACCGCAAATTCACTATAGTCCTTAGCCTGGGGAAAGCAAGTAATTGATTCATCTGTTGTATTTTAATGTCTTTACCGCTTTTCAATGTGCTGCTGTGTTTATAAGCTGCAAAATGTTTGGGATTAGATGTCTGCTCTTAAAATCTGCTATTTTTGGCAGGGTTTTCAGTAATACCTCAGGGTACTGTTTTGGAAAATTTCAGGAATTCTCTTTGTAAGCTTATGAAGGGCCATTCTCTTAAAACGCACTTGATTGCCCCTTCTCATTTGGTACATTTTCCCTAACACAGACAAATTTGCCTCTCTCCAAGTCTCCAAGTTTAGTGCAGGCAGGAAAAATAGTATATTTTGTCTCTTGAAGATACTACTAAATCATCCCCTAGCATGCTATTATACATTTATTCATGCCTTGTGTTTATTGTCTGTCCACTGACTAGCAGGTAAGTGCCAAGGAGGGCAAGGATTCATCTTTGGTCTCTGGTTAATCCATTGGCCTATAACAGTGCCTGGCCCAAAGTGTAAGTTCAGTAAATATTTGTTAAATTTGTTAAGCAATTAATCTTCTGCTATACAAATTTAACCTGAATGCTTTGGCACTTGTTATGTTGAAACAAGATGTACAGTTTGAATTGAGAAATACCTCATGAGCTTTGAGAGAAATACCTCCTTTGAGTGAAAGGAGATCATGATTATTCCATCCTCCTCTAATGGTATGAATTACTCCATGAGAAGCAAGAAACATGACATTTCTTGTGTTCCAAATTGAATCAAATCTGGCTCAATACCCACAGAAAAAGTTTTTTGAGAAATCCAATAAAAGCCACCTTTTTGGATTACCTCCCCTCTCCTTCTTTCAAACAAGCAATCTAGAGCTATAGAGTTCAGAAAAATGAAACAGAGAAGTTGGTACTCTATTTTGGTTACTGGTGCTTTTGGTATATAGTAAAAGAAATGGCTCCACCCACAGTTCTTCTCCCTTCATTCCAAGTTCAGCCATGGAGACACTTCTGAAGCACCCAAGATGACAGGATATAGTTTCCAGTCTATACAGGCACCACATGACCATTACCATGTGAAATTCTTGCATCCACAAAAGCACTGCTTTCCAGTGGGATGAGATATCTATCACTAACAGAAACTACAAACCCTGATTCTTTTCCTAGTTCTCAAGTATCATCTAATATCCCAGAGTTTCTTTCATTTTCCTCTTAATTCTCTCCCTTCCTGTCTCTCAAATGAGCAAGCAGAAAAGGTTATTCATACTGGCTTTGCTATATCTCATACTGGTGTATAATCACCTATTCTTATAGATGGACAGAACCCAGACCCTAGAAACAAAAATATTTGACTTGCCTTTTTCAAGGAACAAATAAAAGCCAGGTTTTAGGACATTCTTGACTTAGGTGGTGAAGTAGGGGATTTCAGGTAGGACTGGCTTCAGTTGCTTGTAACCAAAGCTCCAAAACAACAATGGCCTTAAAAAGACAAACATTTGTTTTATCTCCCTTAGAAGATGTCCTGAGATAGCTCCCAATGCTGGTATGGAGGCTCCTATCCTATGCTCCACCAACCTTACCATGCCATCTCATGACGCAAGGTGACTGTTCATGTATTGGCCATATGCTAACAAACAGAAAGAAAAAGGGTAAAGGGTGCATGACAGATATTTTTTAAAATTCCCTTGGGTAGCCATAATCTTTCGTTACAGCTCACTGGCAAGTCACATAGCCAGACTAGTACAAAGAAAGGTGAAAACTGTAGCCTTTATCCTACATGGTCATCTTGGATATTGGGAAAGGCAATAGCAGTCTACACTTCGAACAGAACATTCATTCTGTTCTTTCATCATAAGTTGGTAATTGTGAAAAGCAAAACACAGAGATTTTTCAATAGGTCATCAAACTGTACAAAATACTAACAAATAATCCTTTTATTCTTCCAAGTTTAAGACCCACTTCAAGTCTCAATTGCCACTTGCCCCACACTTTTGTTGAAGGTGAGAGACAAAGTCATTTGTCATCAGCATCTTCTCAAAATTCTTTTGTCATCTGACTTGGTCTCAGATAGATTAATAGATATTCATGAGATATATGATAATAAAAGAATGGGACATAAGAGAAGCAAAATCTAAAATCAAGCCTAATTTGAATTCTATGAAGGTTGGGCATGAGGACAGAAGTAATAGAGTAAGTGAATCTTGTCCCCACCTCCACTCCCACCAAATTATAAGCTTGAAGAATTTGTATCATTGTTTTATACCTCCCAGAATCTTCTATATAACCAGCACTCAATTTTGCTACACTGAGTTGAAAATTGATAATAATATAAATAGACATAAGAACTTTTGTGAAAAACAAAGATGAAGAAGAATTTAAAACACTTTCAAATTAATGACATGGCAGAAAACAGCACTGTACCAAAAGTTGGCACACCTAGATTCTATAAGTGTCTTCACTAGTTATTGCATATTGGACCTCAGTTTCCCCATGTGGAAAATGGAGTTTATAACTCTACTCCTGCCTTTATCTTTCAGGTTTTAATTATGAATAAATATTAATTGTGAAGTGTTGTATAGTATATCACTTTTCTGTATTCTTCTTCCTAGACCTACCCAGCAAATATACCAGATCGAGGAGTTTTTGCAATTTGGAGGGATAAGCAAAAAAAATAAATAAATAAATAAGGGAAGGATGTATTAAAGGAAGAACCATTCTTTAAGGCAGTGGATAACCTGCTAATAAAATTCCCTGAAGCAATAAACATGACGATCAGAGCAGCAACTACAAATCACTCAGGGAATGACCTTCCACCACAGCATCTAGGCTTCCTCTGCCTTGACTCATCTAGGCTCAGGGCCTCTGACCTGGTTCATATTATGTTTCTGCAAGTGTCATGATCATAATAATCACAATGAGCAGAGCTGTAATCAGACATCCTTGAAAGGCCCACGAGTCACAGGAAATAAGCACTATGACTTAAGAGGATGTTCCAACTACTGTTCAATCACACCAGCCACACATATCCTATTTGAAGAATTCCATTAAATGTCTTTTGGAAAAATCACAATGTGGTTGGAATTAAAATTCAGACACTACCAATGAACCGGGGAGAGGGTCATTTTCACTCCTGGTCAGTAATTTGTGGGGATATTAAACTTATCTCTGGTCTTTGAGAATATATAATAGAGAAACTGATGGAGTTTGGGGGTTTAAGGAAGGTTCCTCAGAAGAGGCATTTAACCTGAATCTGAAGAACTAAAATTCTCAAGTGAAGAGAGAGAGGAAGGGATTTCTAGATTTACAAAAACAGCATGTGCCAAGGCCCTGAGGCAGGAAAGAGAAGAGCCAACTCATGGAACTGAGAGAAGGGCTGTATGAGTGCAGCAAGAAGAGCACAGAAGACAGCAGTGCCAGACAAGGCTGGAGAGCTGGACTATCCGAGTTGGGGATCTTTGCTTGTGAGCCAAAGAAGTTAACTCTGCCTCACTCATCAAAATAAGGAGAGAGTTGTTTTATTCAAATACACTCAACAACTCAAAAAGTTGAAAGATGTTCATAGGATGTAGCACAACCAAGGTCACTGGTCATCCTACCAGTGCAGTTTTGGTGACTCCAGAGTCAAATGGCCTGAGGGGTTATTGGGAAGTAGGGTGGAGGAGGAAGCAGGCACAGACTGTGTTTGGGAAGTCTGGCTGTAACTGAGGCGATCAGAGAGAAAGCATTGGTTCGGGATACGGGTGCAGGGTCAAGGCAGGCTCTTTTTAAGATTAAGAAGTCTGAAAAATAGGCCAGGCGCAGTAGCTCACGCCTGTAATCCCAGCACTTTGGGAGGCCAAGGCAGGCGGATCACGAGGCCAGAAGATCAAGACCATCCTGGCTAACACGGTGAAACGCTGTCTCTACAAAAAATTAGCCGGGCGTGGTGGCGGGCGCCTGTAGTCTCAGCTACTCAGGAGGCTGAGGCAGGAGAATGGCGTGAACCAGAGAGTCGGAGTTTGCAGTGAGCAGAGATTGCACCACTGCACTCCAGCCTGGGCGACAGAGCGAGACTCCGTCTCAAAAAAAAAAAAAAAAAGTCTGAAAAATAGTTCGATGGCAATAAAAAAGAATGGTTGAGTAGAGAAGAGAGAAGGGATAATGTTTAGCATATACAAGAAGGAAAGTAAATTAATTTGTAGCGCACGTGGAAGAATTGTTCTTAGCAATAAGGAGGAGCAGCTCCTCTATGCCTGCCCAAAGTGGGAACGAGGTACATATGCAGGGTGAGTCCTCCGTGATGGTAGTAAACAAACGCAGTTCCCGGGTGATAGCTTCTACTTGTTTTTGAAGTAGGTCATTTTCTGAGATGAGGGAGGAGTGGGAGGTACGTAAAGAGAATTAGGAAATTTAAAGAAGTAGAGAAGTTGGGGTTTTCTGTGTTTGTTTTTGTTTTTGAGACAGGGTTCCGCTCTGTCGCTCAGGCTGAAGTGCGGTGGAACCATCAGAGCTCACTGCAGCATTAACCTCCCAGGCTCAGGTGATCTTCCCACCTCAGTCTCCCAAGTAACCAGGACTATAGGCAAGCACCACCATGCCCAGCTAATTTTTGTATTTTTCGAGAGACAGGGTTTTGCCATGTTGCCCAGGCTGGTGTTGGCCTCCTGGCCTCAAGCAGTCCCCAAGCCCCGACCTCCCAAAGTGTTGGGATTACAGGCGTGAGCCACAGCACCCAGCCGGGGACGATTTTTAAAAATCACTGTGGGGGAGTGGGAGAATAAGAAACAAGAACACAGAAAGAGATTCTAGTCAGGATTGAGGGCACAATTAAGAGGCATGTTTAATATTCCTAAATATTGACTGTGAATGTGATATCTTGTCCCAAAATAGGGGCAGGAACCATCTTTGTATTCTCTGTAAACACATAGTAGATATTTGACATATTCCCATGGTTTGTTTATTTTCAGGCCTCCATACCAAGTCTCTTAACCTACTAGTTTCTTATCTTAGGAACTCAGCAAGTTCTATGACATTTAAATCCATTGTTAAGAAATGTGGAGCTAAAATTGCAGCACACTATGATTCAGTGTACAAGTCTTTATGAAATATATTTGGGTATAAGAATTACCCTAAATTCATCATATTGATTTATTTTTATTTTCTCTTTTCTTTAATTTTATCTTTTATTATCATGCCTTACTAGACAAATATATTTTAGTGACCTTAAGTTCCTTTTGTGGAATGAAGGAAGGTCCAACTAATTAACGTCAATTATAGAACCAAAAGTATCACCTGGAAGTTACCTTAATTTAAAAATGTTGTCATTACAGACATAGATATGTAGGTATGTGTGTAGAAATTGATATAGATTCTGCAACATTTGCTAAAAATTCTTATAGAAACAAGAAGCATAAAACCTAGATCAGTTTCTACTGAGACACAGACAGAATCTATTTTGTAGAAAATGAAGGCATATTTATCTACTTATTGGTGTAATGTTTTCCATAAAAATGAAATATTTTTACTAATTTCTAATAAACCATGAGCAAGAAAAATTATACTCCAAGATAACTGTAAAATGATGAAAGTGGAGGAAATAGAGAAGATTTCATTTCTTCAAATAGTACACTGTTACTATTTTTAAAGCTGGGAATATATTTCAAATAGTAGTCTCAACTTAATTACTTTTAAGAAAACAACTACTGTAAACTTAAGCCTCTTATATGATGACAGTTAATATTTTCAATGTACTTCACACTAAATAATATCAATGCTTTCTTTGACTTTGATTTAAAAATATCTGAATGAGAAATGGCATACTGGACTATAGACTGAAATCTCCATTCCCTCTTTCTCTGCCTGTGTGACCTCATGATAGTCCCTAATCACAGTAGATTATTATGAGAATTCAGTGAGTTACCATATGGGAAACACTTAGAACAGAACCTGGAAAACAGGCAGCATTATACAAGTGTTAGTTGTTGCTATGTTGTTGTTGTTGTTGTTGTCATTGTCTTCATCATCTAAAAGATGTAGAAACTGTCTTTGCTAGGGTTTTTCTCAAGTGCCACCTGAAGCTTAACAGCCTAGGTAACTAATTGAGTTCTAGTGATAATGACTGAGGTTGTGATATTGGTCTCTTGGCTTTGAGAACATCCTATTGGTGTTATCATAATGAGGCAAAGGATATCTTCCTGTGTATTCAAAAGGTAGACCCAATCAACTAACAATCCCAAGTTCATGTGAAGGACAGTCAGACTGGCCTGTGAGCCAGAGTGTCCTTGACATCTATTCCATTCCCCAACTGTTTCACGGCCTCACCACCAGTGACACAGAAAGGTAAAGCCTGACTAGGCCTTCTCGGCTTTGCAGTTCAGGTCTCTTCTCTGAGCAAGGAAGTGGCTTTCAAAAGCCTTCCAACCAACTTCTGGACGCCAAACTACTCCCCCCAGCAAGGCCTTTTCCAGGCTCTCAGGAGTCATCCAGAAGTCCTTACTTCTTCTAGGCATGTTGGCAATATGTATAATTAAAAAACAAGCAATGGACAAAAGTTGGCATCAGACAAACAAAAGTCCTTTACTCCTCAGTTCCACCACCCAATAACCAATGACTTTTGCTATTTCCTTGCACTTTCTGAGCCTCAGTTTCCTTAGCTATAAAGTTGAAGTAATGGTTAGAAAAAAATTGTTTATACCTGTCCAGTGATGATAGTATTTGGCTTATCCTGTTGTGATGGTCTCAGGCAGAAACCATCCATTTCATGTTGTCTTCTGCTTTGTGGCCCAAATCATCTTGGAAACCCTGACTCCAAGGGTTTTTCAAATGTCAAGGTGACATATTTTGTGATAGCTTATTTTAAACCTCATCATTATCAAATGAACATTTTTAAAACCCAAGGATTTCTTAACAGTTCATTTTTCTGAAATTGGGAAAGGCAAAATCAAGAAGAGCTGCGAAAAGAATATATATAAGACAAATTTATCATTGCTACAGGGCTCACCTAAATAATCCAAGCTCAAGTCAGTGCTACATTTACCTCATAGCCATGGGCAGACCGGCTTTTAGTAGATAGAGACTGACTGAAGGAATCTTACCTGTGTACACTGTTACTAGTTGAGATCCCAGTCTGTTGCAAAGAGAGTCTGACCAAATTTCAGTACAAAATCTACCTGAGGAAACCAGTATCAAAAGACCATTAGGAAGGGCACTTATAAGGGTTGGGGTAATTACACTTAACTGTCGGATGGTCTGGGTAGAGATTCCTCAGAATTTGTAAATTAGGGAGCTGCTAGAAGTGTTAGTAATTATATCTTTAGAACGTAACTCCATACAGAGTTACTATTAGGTCAGTTTTTCTGTGGTCTTATCTACAACATATGAGCCTGAAAAAAATCAGTGTTAAAAAAGTTTGAATATAGATCATCCGTGATGCACATCATGTCTGGGTCTGGTGCAGTTAATGTTTTGCATGTAAGGTACATTTTCAAGTTACGGTTTTGCTTTAGGTTTTCACCTCTTCTTTTGGATAAAGCGTTTTTTAAAATCTTTGACATTCTTGATAGCTAGTTATTGAAACTGGCCCAACTGGCCCATAGAACTGATGTTAACAGTTTTTGAATAAACATAGAAATTGACCCTCCCTGGTGTTAAAACTTGAAACTTAAATTTATCTTATTGGAGTTGCTTCCTCAGGAAACTGACCTCAGATAAGGAACTAAAACACCAGATCACTCTGTCCAGACAATGAGATGCCAGATCTCTCATCCATCATGACTTTATGTAGCTACATTCCTTCCCTGCTATATAAACCCCCTATTTTAATCAGTTGAGGGAGATGGATATGAGACTGATCTGCCCTGTCTCTAGCTGATGTCACCTGAATAAAAAGCCTTCTTTCCTGGCAATACTCCCTGGCAATACTCATTGTTTCAGTGACTGGCTTTCTATGCAGGAAGCAACAGGGTCCCCCCCTGGTATTTCAGTAA
>NW_012101266.1:2704628-2707334 GCF_000951045.1 Mandrillus leucophaeus | reverse complement strand
AACAAGCCTAACCAATGAAGAGAGGAAAGCTCCCTGACTGTTTCAGTTTGGACACTCTTGGGGCTTGTTAATAATTGCTTATTTGTGTCTGTGTGTGCACATCTGCATCTGGACAAGTGAGTGTCTTCTGTGTGTCCAAAAAGCAGGAACTGCTCCTCTTGATTTGGGGAATTCTGAAGGAATTTCCATTTAAGGTTGAAAAAGCCAAGCAGCTGAGACAGGAAAGCACCCTGACTCAGTTTGGACACTTTTGGGGCTTGTTGATCGCTGCTGCAGTTGGACTGTGTCTTGATGACTGCTTAAGTGTATGTCAATGCAGACATGGGAGGCTGGGGTTCATCCCAGAGTGCAGCCCACTTGGGTGCATTTCAGGGTTGGTCTGAAGGTAGTTGTGGGCCAACGGAGTGAGGGAAAGTCTATGGCCATACCACCCTGAATGTGCCTGACTTTGCCCGATCTTAGATAGTCTTTGAATTGTAGTACTGTCCTTAATGGGAAAGCAGGATATAGTGCCTTGCATCCAGGCTTTTATGCTGCTGTTCTAAGCAGGTCAGGCCTGGTTATTACCTGATGTTCCGCAGTGCTGTTTGGTCCTAGTATTCTTTGGAGTCTGAAAAGATTTGGCCTTAAAAAATCAAACTTCTATGAAAACTGCTTTACCCAAAATTTTGGCTCACAGCCTTCACTGGATTACCTATTAGGGCAAACAAAGTTTAGCCATGTGAACATATTCATAACTCATGGCTAGAATTCCAAGGTAAAAGGTATTGGATCTTTATTTGTAAGTGGGTACATGTGTCTAAATGTTATGTGATGTTTTTACAGAGTACCAAACTGGCTTTTAAATAAAGGAATATTCTGGCCAGGCAAAGTGGCTCACTCCTGTAATCTCAGCACTTTGGGAGGCTGAGGCAGGCAGATCGCTTGAGCTCCGGAGTTCGAGACCAGCCTTGCCAACATGCCGAAACTCCATCTCTACAGAAAATACAAAAATTAGCTGGGCATGGTGGTGCAAGCTGTACTCCCAGTTACTTGGGAGGCTGGGGTAGGAGGATCACTTGAACCCAGGAGGCAGAGGTTGCAGTAAGCTTAGATTGCACCACTGCACTCCAGCCTGGTTGACAGAGTGAGACCCTGTCTCAAAAAAATAATAATAATACATAAACAAATGAGCACTCATAAATTAAGTAAATAAGCTTAAGCACTTTCAAGTTACTATGAATTAAGTAAATTCTTAATAAACACGTTGGCTTTAAAATTATTGGTAAAATAAAAATAGAAATGTCTTCAGAATTATCAGCATACCTTTCGGTCTGGGTTTTATATTTCTCTCTGCTTGCTATTTAAAGATATTTAAACTATGGTTTGGCACAAAAGGTTATAAGACTACAAACCCAGTCATGAACAGAATGATCTTTGTGTGATTTTTTTTATAAATAAGGCCAATTTAATATTGTTAGTGTAATTTTCAAAAACAGTTGAACCTGAGTTATTGGGAAAATATACATGTATTTAAAGTTCTTGCTGAGATGAATACCTGATACTCACAGGCTATAAAAATGGTCAACAAGGAAATGATAACTAGCTTTGTCTAATATTTCAGTTCTCATAAGTAATCTAGATAAACTGCTAAAATGAATGAAATCCGAATAGAATAAATGTTGTAGGTAAACTCTTCATGTAATTTAAAATATTGAAATTATTTTGGATGCTCATTAGATGTCTGTGTCATTCTAAGTAAGAAAGGATTACGATATGGGGAAACAGTTTTTTTTAAAAAATAGTGGAATGTTCTCATCTATAAAATGCTAATATCTGATAGTTCAGGATTTTTGTTCCCAGGTTTTCACTAAAATTTAAAGTTACTAAGCATAAGAATTCTAAGTAATATATAATTCTGTATATAAAATGTGCCATAAAAGATATGCTTTTATTGAGAAAAAGAATAATTTCTTTAATTCAGAAGTTATCTAAAGATTAATTCAAATTATGGACTTGGAAGGTTATGTATGAAACAAGGTAGAAAGGAACCAGTAAGTAGAGGAGAGAGATGTGAAAAAGATTGGTCCCCTGTATTAGAAAAGGTTTCTTTAAAATCTTGCCTTGCTGTTAATAAAATTACAAGAGGTTTTGATTTTGATGCTATAACCACTTTTTGAAAACTTACTGGATTCATATCTCAGAAGTGGAACTCTGTTGTGCCTTGCTATTTTAGCTATTTTGCTCCCTTGCAAAGGCTGGTGATAATAACTCTCTTCTTCAACTTTTTCACAGCTCCTGTAATTTTTTCCCTCTGGTTCTAAATGCAATTGTGACTGGAATGTTTATCTTAAAGGATTAGAAAGCAATGCTTTCCTCCAATATAACTTGATTCTGTACTCTTGGCTTTTTTTTGATATGTCTTAATTGCTCCATGTACCCAGAAAACTTCTCATGCTCTTCCCCTGCTCAAGGTACTAGTTTTCTAGTTTCTTGTTTCCTCTGTAATATAATATTCACCCACGACTCTGAACACACGCCTCCTGTGTCTGATTAATTCCAGTACCCTTTTCATCAGGTTATCTAAATGGGCTTCCTATAAGGAGAAGCAATCACACTGCAGAAGATCTTTCTTGGCCTGTTGGTAACTAGCCTAAGAAACAGATTTTACATTTTATCAAGATAATTTCTATGTCATTGTTATTAACTTTCTGATTGCTTAAAAAA
>NW_012101266.1:2685221-2704578 GCF_000951045.1 Mandrillus leucophaeus | reverse complement strand
CAAGTTACTATGAATTAAGTAAATTCTTAATAAACACGTTGGCTTTAAAATTATTGGTAAAATAAAAATAGAAATGTCTTCAGAATTATCAGCATACCTTTCGGTCTGGGTTTTATATTTCTCTCTGCTTGCTATTTAAAGATATTTAAACTATGGTTTGGCACAAAAGGTTATAAGACTATAAACCCAGTCATGAACAGAATGATCTTTGTGTGATTTTTTTTATAAATAAGGCCAATTTAATATTGTTAGTGTAATTTTCAAAAACAGTTGAACCTGAGTTATTGGGAAAATATCCATGTATTTAAAGTTCTTGCTGAGATGAATACCTGATACTCACAGGCTATAAAAATGGTTAACAAGGAAATGATAACTAGCTTTGTCTAATATTTCAGTTCTCATAAGTAATCTAGATAAACTGCTAAAATGAATGAAATCCGAATAGAATAAATGTTGTAGGTAAACTCTTCATGTAATTTAAAATATTGAAATTATTTTGGATGCTCATTAGATGTCTGTGTCATTCTAAGTAAGAAAGGATTACGATATGGGGAAACAGTTTTTTTTAAAAAATAGTGGAATGTTCTCATCTATAAAATGCTAATATCTGATAGTTCAGGATTTTTGTTCCCAGGTTTTCACTAAAATTTAAAGTTACTAAGCATAAGAATTCTAAGTAATATATAATTCTGTATATAAAATGTGCCATAAAAGATATGCTTTTATTGAGAAAAAGAATAATTTCTTTAATTCAGAAGTTATCTAAAGATTAATTCAAATTATGGACTTGGAAGGTTATGTATGAAACAAGGTAGAAAGGAACCAGTAAGTAGAGGAGAGAGATGTGAAAAAGATTGGTCCCCTGTATTAGAAAAGGTTTCTTTAAAATCTTGCCTTGCTGTTAATAAAATTACAAGAGGTTTTGATTTTGATGCTATAACCACTTTTTGAAAACTTACTGGATTCATATCTCAGAAGTGGAACTCTGTTGTGCCTTGCTATTTTAGCTATTTTGCTCCCTTGCAAAGGCTGGTGATAATAACTCTCTTCTTCAACTTTTTCACAGCTCCTGTAATTTTTTCCCTCTGGTTCTAAATGCAATTGTGACTGGAATGTTTATCTTAAAGGATTAGAAAGCAATGCTTTCCTCCAATATAACTTGATTCTGTACTCTTGGCTTTTTTTGATATGTCTTAATTGCTCCATGTACCCAGAAAACTTCTCATGCTCTTCCCCTGCTCAAGAAACTAGTTTTCTAGTTTCTTGTTTCCTCTGTAATATAATATTCACCCACGACTCTGAACATACGCCTCCTGTGTCTGATTAATTCCAGTACCCTTTTCATCAGGTTATCTAAATGGGCTTCCTATAAGGAGAAGCAATCACACTGCAGAAGATCTGTCTTGGCCTGTTGGTAACTAGCCTAAGAAACAGATTTTACATTTTATCAAGATAATTTCTATGTCATTGTTATTAACTTTCTGATTGCTTAAAAAAATAGATTTAAAAGAATTAAGGCTTTTACATGCACAAAACTTTCTGTATTACTTTTAAAGTCTTTTTGCCATTAAGTTACAGAGCTTTCACTCCTGGATCTGAAAATGGCACCAACTCCTACTAAATCTTGAACATTAACACCAGTCAAAACCTCGTCTTCAGACCCAGGAGAAGGTGACAATCAAAGTGAACTGCTTTCATGAGACACAGGGCCAGAAACAAGCTACTGAATCCCTCTAGGCCCAGGACTATCATAGAAGAAAGAGGCATGAGATTGTAAGGGCCAATTTTGAGGGGTAAAATCCGTTAAGAGTTTTTCTATAAATTGAATGTTACTATCAAGAACACACTGATGCAAGGCCAGAATCTAGGTCCCTGTGTTAGAATAACATATGTTGTTATATTAACCTTTGCTTCCTGGGTGGCCATGGTATGGAGTTGCAAGTGTGCTGCATTCAGTTATTAAAGGTAAAGTTATCAGTGAAATTTAGATATGAATTCAACTCCTGGGGAGGTGGTTCCCTGGATGTAAAAGGAAGTACAAACTAATAAGGAAGAAAGCAAAATAGTGAATCCCTTTGTTACTGTTATCTATAATAGTTACAATGGAAGTAAGAGAGTGCTGGGTTGGGTCTTGAGACTGGACCAGACTCAGATGTGGGTCTGTCTGAGCTCAGATCACTAGCCTCAAAGCTACCACAAAAGGGGAAATTATGCCAATGTACTAAGATTACCTCTGAAATCTGTGATTTCCAAGAAGGCAGTCAATGTTGGGGGAAGGGCAAAACAGAGTAGAGAGTAACTGTTACAACCAGAAGGTATTATGTGAAGAAATTATTTCATTTTGTAGATTGGTATCATCAGTTTCCTAAGAAATCTTTACTAAAATCAATTGTGAGTAACTAATTTGGGAGCAATGTTTTTTAAACGCAGCAGAGTGGAAGAGCACGTTTTGGTGGATGCAGGATCCATAGCTCACAGTTGAGCAATTGCAGATGGATGTATATATAAACTAGACACACATGACATTATTCCCAAGAGAACAGCCAGCCTTGTGGACTGGGTAAAAGCCATTATAAGAGCTGCTTGCCCTGAAAAGAGGAACTGCTCAATTTCACCTATCAATGCCAAGTGAAGCACCTCAGATGAAACAGCGGGTGTGCTTTTGTGTGCAAGCCATGGGGGACTGGCTGTACAATGACAGGAATATTAAACTTACTTTTTGGCTTTTGGTTTTGGGCTTTTTTGTTACTTAAAGGGCTTTAAGGGTTAATGAGTGCCTGTCCACTTCCATTTCTGTCAGGACTAGAACATTTAATTGGCTGTAAGTCTTCTGACTCTAAGTTCTTTGGCCACAGGGTTCCCATTAAGGGACAGGATGGACCCAGGGCACACAGCCACACCACCCCAGCAACAGTATGGGACAAAATAAAAGCTTGGCCATGGATGCTGCCTCTGGCATGTATCAACAAAAGAGGGCCAAACTAAAAATAGAGCCCTAAGTCCCCCATCAGACTAACCAGACCCACTTTTGGCCAAGGAGACCCCAATTGCCAAAAGACAAATTTTATCTGGGAAAAAATCTTGCTCTTTGTCCTGCTGAGGATCTGAGTAGCCCCCGTAAGTGGGTTGGCTCTTATCCCCTTCGAAATGTGTGGGGACCATTTCTCCAGACTCCCTGTCACTTGAGGATCGTTTCTCTTCTGAAACAGAAGCTAGATCATATGTAAAACAATGAGGAAGTATACCAACTAGTCTCTCAGCGTTTTCTTCCAACAGGGTACAGTTCCCTATAGAAGTGCCTCTCCACTCTTTGAAACTACAGACCATGTCCACGACCTGGAAATTACACCAGGGTGAAGACCAGCTGCAACCACAATGGGTCAGCTCTTTTGAGGTGTTGCTGACCACTCACTCATCTGTCATGTTAGCTGGGGTTAAGCCATGGATTCATCATACTCAAGTAAAACTAGTGCCTCTGGGATTCATCATACTCAGGTAAAACCGGTGCCTCTGGGATCCTTCCAGGGGAAACAGTTATGGTTTTCTGAAATCTTAGACAGCCTTAAGTTGATATTCAAAACCCAGCCAAAGACTGTAGATGTGAAATCATCAAGTGAACATGCACTTTTCAGGTTGTTATTGCTCTCCAAAAAAAGACATCTTTTTGCCTGCAGGATGCAATGAATCAGGAAGACCTTTGGTAGGTTTAGGATTATTCTCTTGGACTCCCCAGGGGATCCACTCTATATTCTCCGGGATTTTTAAATTTGATTTATCTATGTTATTAATCATCTTAGTTTCTAAAACCATTAATAGAAGTACCCAGATCCTGGTGCTCCAACAAGCCAGATGGCAACCAGGCAGTCATGAGTACTTTCAATTGCAGATGTGATGTTTTCATTCCTCATCATTATCCCACAATGCCCCTCCTCGGCATGAAGCAGCCAAAAGGATCAATGATCAGGTTCCCTATGATTGAGGGATTGATAAATAGAGGGGACTGAAATTGGCCAAATTGGCCCAAAAAACAGATGTTTACAGTTTTTAAAATAAATATAGAAATTGGCCCTCTCTGATGCTGAAACTTAAAACTTACATTTGTCTTATTTGAGTTCCTTCCTCAGGAACCTGACCCTTAGGCAAGGAACTGAAACACCGGATCACCACATCCAATGAGATACCAGAGCCTTCATATGGCATGATTGCTTATTTACCCATTCCTAATTTCTGTTTTCCCACATGTAGCTCCATTCCTTCCTGGCTATAGAAACCCCCAGTTTTAGTTGGTTGGGAGAGATGGATTTGAGACTGATCTCCCAACTTTATGGCTGACGTCACCTGAATAAAATCTTCTTCCCTGGCAGGACTCGTTGTCTCAGGGACTGGCTTTCTGTACAGCAAGCAGCAAGACCTAGACCAATGTCGCCTGGCATTCTGATAACATTGTTGTCCAGTTTTACAAGTAAGGAGACTGAGGCTCAAAGAGGTTGCACACCAGGCACAGTGCCAGAGCCAGCAGTCACACAAGGGTCTGTCTTCAAAACTTACAGTTTTTCCACTAAACTGGGCATTCCCCTGGATTTTGAACCTTGTCTCTGCTATCTATTAACCTTACTGGTAGCAAGGTTTATATTTTTCACTGGAGACATACTCTTTCTTCATGGTGCGTGATCCTGGTGGGATGGTCACTCAGGGTATCCTGGCATCCCTGGCAAGAAAAATTGAAGCGGATCCTTCCCTACTGTCCCTTAATTCCTTCTACCTGAGTCCTTGGGGCTTCCCTTATTTCTGCCTTGTCTGAGACTTGTCTGGATGTTTTTTTCCTTTGATATGAGTCATCTTACATATTTCTAGTAAATTCTGTTCTTAGTTAAGTCATCCAGAGTCTGTTTCTATTGCTCATAAAATTCCTAATTACAACAATTGTAGTACACACCTCATGGAGGCAGAGGGAAGACTAAATGACATTTTGTTTACACAGCAGTTATCCCAATACCTAGTACACAGTAAGTGCTCAATAAATATCAGTTGCTCTTACTACCACTACTGCTAATAATAATAACTATGAATACCATAGTATAAGACAGATTTGGCCGGACATGGTGGCTCACGCTTGTAATCCCAGCACTTTGGGAGGCCAAGGTGGGTGGATCACAAGGTCAGGAGATCGAGACCAACCTGGCTAACACGGTGAAACCCCGTCTCTACTAAAAATACAAAAAATTAGCCAGTCATGGTGGTGGGCACCTGTAGTCCCAGCTACTCAGGAGGCTGAGGCAGGAGAATGGCGTGAACCCGGGAGGCAGAGCTTGCGGTGCGCCTAGATCGCGCCACTGCACTCCAACCTGGGCGACAGAGCAAGATTCCATCTCAGAAAAAAAAGACAGATTTAGCAGCCTCCGCTAAAGAAACATGGTCTTCTGTTTCTGATCAAGTACTGTAATTACAGCACTACACGAATTAATAATCTAATATAAGGATCATTTCTTTGCTGTATTGCTCCTCTTTGACAGAATGGTGATCCCAATTATTTGTGGCTTTATATGGATCTATAGCGTCAAATAAGTCATTTCAATTTTCCCAAGTACTATTACTACACAGTTCACTATTTAATAACTAGGTGCATGGTTGTTCTATTTCATAGTTGGTGGGGTAACTAGCTGACAGAAAGAGACTAATTGGGTTGCCTTACTATAATAATATGAACAAAAACTGAGAGAAGGAAAACTGCCCACCAGAAACTCTTCCATAAAGCAGAAAAGTAGTTCTGGCAAGCAATTACATTTACCAGCCTTCCTTGCATTCAGGGGTGATTGTTTGACTAGATCTTGCTAATGGAATGTGAGTAACAGTAACGTGTATCAGTTCTGGTGTGCCTTCTCCTCATAGCCTTCCCACTTCCGCTGGCTTCATGAAAAGGCCTTTAAGACCCTAGGATATGGTAGAACCAGAAGACAGAAAGAACCTGGGTCCCCATGTTACCACATGGAGGAAAGCTATCTGCCTACTGACCAGGAAAACCCACTGTGTTACACAGCTGAAATTTTGTGGCTAATTTGCTGCACCAGCTATTACCCTAACAAATACAAAAGTTTAATTCCTAATTTAAATATGCATAATTACAAATCTTTCTCTAACATAGCCATAATTTAGAACAAGATATAAAGGAATGGTACTCAACAGCAAATGTTAAGAAATTCCTGAGTAAGCTTCATACATGATTATAATAATCAGCTGACTCCAATGATGTGGTTCTTAGAGACAAATCGTTCTTTATTTTTTTCCCACACATTGAGAACTATGATAAATTCCTAGATACAATAGTGAGTATCCAAAAAAATGACCAAAAGGCAATATAAATGCCTCTTATGAAGGGGAGGAGAGATATAGCTTGGTCCCCATGACGGTTCCATTGAGAATCCTTTCTTGGCCCAAGTATATTTTCCTTCAATCTTTTCTAACAATCAAAAACGTGTCTAAGAAATATATATCACAGCAGTACATCAGAGCAGCTTTGCTTCAAAAAGCCTATAGGCTGCCTTGTTTTGGTCTATACCCATTTGCTTAAATTTTTCAGAAAGGAATAATTCTTTTTGGACATACTTCCATTTAACAATTGCAACATCTCTCCCTTTGGTATCTTTCCAGTTTTCATTTCAAACCATTTGTTTGAATCCAGGACTATGAGAACCCCTTGACCATCTTCCTCCAGTCAAAACATTTCCTCAACATCTGCTTTTACTAATTTGCTAAACTTGTCTCCAGCCTCTGAACTTCAAAGAATCATATAAAAATATTTACTGAATTCTTTTAGATGATCCTTTAAGAGGTGAACATTGATTAGACTGAGTCCTTTCTTTCCTAAATCTGCATTTTAGACGCATTTAGTTTTCAAACAGACAAAGAGTGGTTTCGTCACATTATGCAACAAAAACTTTAGGTAAAGTAAAATTCTTGTTCATTAGAAAAAGGAATGGACCCACGGAAGAATTCAGGATGGAATGCAAGTAAATACTAGTAGTTAATTATTCTGTTTTTTGTTTTTTTTTGTTTTTTTTTTTTGATGGGAGGGGGTGTTTTGTTTTGTTTTGACGAAAGGATTTAAGGCACGAGCTTTATTTAACTGCATGTCACTCGGTTTACTGGAAATTCCTGAATGTTTTATAAAAGGCAGCAGGACGTCATAAAGGATATTAATAGTGTATATATGAAAAAAATTCACATTATTCCCTGGGAAAGGAAAGGGTTGCATTGATAACAAAGGCAAGCAGCACCCACCGAATCACAGGCTTTCATTCATTTCCACAGGCAATGCTATGGCAGCTTTCCACTCTGTTTATCTCTGCTGAATGTAAATGCAGTTTAATAAGCATTTTGAGTGTCTACTATATAGAAGGCCATGGATATTAAAATATGAGTAAGTCATGTTCTCAGCCTTCAAGGGGTTTCTGGTCCAGGGAAATAGAGGCAATAAAAGGAATTAAATTTGGGGTGATGAAAAAGTTCTGGAGATGAATAGTGGTGATGACTGCACAACAGTATGAATGTACTTGAGACCACTGCACTATGCACCTAAAAATGGTTGAGATGGTATATTTTATGTTATGTATATTTTATCACACACACAAAAAGAAGGAATTAGAAACTTTCTCCTCTCCTTCTTCTGTCAGAGAAAGAATGAATCAAAATAAATCAAGTGGCACCAGCACAATTCCCTGGGCAAGAGAGAATTAGAAGCCAATGTGTGTGTTTTTCCCATTTGAGATTCTGTCAGGTCTAGGCAGATGGTAAAGACTCAAAGGCATCTCAGCGCCAACACAGGCTGTGTATTGTTCCTGAAGTGAAAGTCAGAGTCATGCCAGGGGGTAATGTTCTTTCCTGGAAAGGTACTGACTACAGTGTCTCTGAGAAAATTAATGAATAATTTTGGAAAGTGTACCCCATTTAGAGATGACCCAGTAAAGGCAGCAGCTGGGCTCCAGCTCTCACAGAAGGGCAAGGCCAGCTTCCTGGGCATGAGACCAGTGCAGTCAAACAGGACACCATGATGAGAAGGGCTCCTGTTTAGGGCTCTGCTGCACTATCTCAAAATTCTTAATAATTTTTTTAACAAGAGGTTTCACATTATCATTTTACACCAGGCCCAGAAAATTAGGTCGGTAGCAAGTCCTGCAGAGGTAGGAGGACACAGCCCCTTTCTGTTCAGAGCCTTCATGAAGGGCAGAGAAGGGTAATGCTCAGGAGGATGCAGCCTCAGACATTTCACAACATGGGAGAAGCCAAAAGAAACCCAGAGAGAGAAATCTCCCATGGAAAGGAATAGAGTTGTCTCCCAGACCAAGAGACCAAAAAATGGGATTGCATAATTTGTGTGTGTGTGTGTGTGTGTGTGTGATGTGTGTGTGTGTCTCTGTGTGTGTGGCAGGGTATGAGCCCAGTAAGGGGTACAGGCAGCATCCACATCACAAATTAGAAATGCCATCCCTTAGGAAGTTCCGAGTTAACTAGAACTTTGACCTCTATAAAACCTTTCTTAGAATACTCAAACCTTCAAAAAAGATCTTATGTATTGACATTAAAGTAAGTCATGTGGGTCTGGTGTAGGCTAATGGAGCTTTCCTTCTGAGCTCTGTTGCAAAAAGGCGTTGTTGCTGACCTCCCTGTCTACTCACACTCCACGCCTGCAAGAGGCTTTCTGCAGTAATGGAGACTCCCTAATGCAGGAGGCACCCAAGAAGCTCCAAACTTCATGACTCACCCATCCCATGTGAAGATTTCCCCATAAGAAGAAAGAAGGACTCCAAGACCCCCAGTGTTGTGTTGACATATAGATTATGGTATTATTATACAGTATAAGTATGATCTCTTCTTGTGCTGTTTGAAATTTTTTATCATAGGTATATGTAACTGGCTTATTGAACCCTGTCAACTCACTGGGATATAAGGTGACTTTTTTTGGCAGTAGCTATTCCTAGATGTCTTATATAAGTAATGTCTTCCTTCATATAATCTTGACCCAGTTCCAAAAGTTTTCAGACACTCTGACTTATACAAACAGTACGCTTTCTGTTTCCATGATTTAGTCCTGTTTATTTAAAAAACTTCAATATCACATCTGATTCAAATCTCTTCTCTCTACTCCCACCCCTGCCCCAAGCATATGCAAGAGCTTTGATTTCACTCACCTGAAGTGGAGTGTTTGACTTCCACACCTCTCCTCTCCCCTTCCTCTACCCACTGTCGCTTGCGACCCTGTCAGGGTGGGGCTGAGGGAGCAAGAAGGGAACAAAAACTACCCTCCTGACTGGGCCAGTCTTGACTGATTTGTTGCAGTCTTGCCTGAGTTTGGTAGTATTAATTGCTGTTTTCACTCATTGTATATACACTCAGGGCAGTTGGTATGGATGGCTAGTTACTCCAACATGGCCCACTGGTAAAAACTCACTACCCTCATCTGATTTTCCCCAATTCCCTAGCAAAGCAGACATCCCAAAAAGAAATAAAAATGATAGTCACCCTTTTGGAAGGCTGCCCTCCCAACCCTTTTTTTTTTAATGGAAATTCTTTCAGACCTCCTCTTATCCTTGGAGAAAGAAAGCATCTTCTCTCCAAAATGTGAGTGAGGGGATAGCCTCTCTTCTTGTGTTGACAGTGTGGAAGGAGGGTGATTGGTGGTAGAGCTGGTTTCTGTATTTGTTTCCATCTTAAGCCTGAGGAGTGGTAGCTGAACCACCTATTGGCTTCACTTTGAACTAAAAATGTGGGATTTAGCCATTATTCTGGTACAATCTGACAGCTTATTTGTTAACACTTGTATTTTCTCTATTAAAAATAAAAAATAATTATAATAACATATGGCCTATGAAAATATGGTATAGGTAAACACAGAGAACCCTTCATAGAACAGCAAAGGGCTACTTCCCCAATCCTACAAAAGGAAGGATCATGGACAATTTGCTAGAGAAGAGAATGTCTTACCTAAATCATAATCGAAAAGTAGAAATTATCCTACTGGAAATGAAGAGGTAGAGGAAGGTTAATCAACCTTGGCAATATTGACATTTGGACCAGATAATTCTTTGTTACGGAAGGCTGACATTTTTGGACTCTACGCAGTACGTGTCAGTAGCACCCCTCCCCAACTTATGACAAACAGAAATGTCTGCAGGTGATGTCAACTGTCTCATCAAGGGACAAAATTGTCCCTGGTTGAAAACCACTGGGGTAGAGTCTTACAGGCAGAGGAAAAAATCATAACCAAAGGCACCAGGTATGGAACAGCATGATATTTCTGAAAACTACACATAGTTCTATATTACTCGAGTACAAAGTGCAATGCCGGGCATGATGGGAGGTAGCAATGACAAACATAGGAGCCTGATAATGGAAGGTCTGGTCGAGAATGCAGATGTGATGGAATGGCATCCCTGTGGTGATGGTAAGTCTCAGAAAGGGAATGGCACAGTCAGATTTGAATTTCAGACAGATGCTAAGAGGACATAGGAAGAGTAAGACTTTTGGCAGTTGGACCACTCAGGAGCTATGTCAGAAATCAAGACAGAGATGAGAAAATGCACCTGAACTGGAGGAATGGAAGGAGGGACAGGGAGGGGTTGAATTGTATGTAGGAAGCTTGGGTGGATGGTCTGACAGCTGATGAAAAGAGAAGACAGAAGGACAGGCTTTCACCTTCCTTGCTGGGAAGAAAAGTTTGGAAGGGTTGAGTTGTGGGTGCCTTCTTGTTGGTTAGTTTAATAACTTAGCCTATGGAAATCTATTTCATCTTCATAGTTTTCTGAATTTTCCAATTCAGAATTCAAATTCTCTGGGAATTCAAATGGCAAAGACACTTAGATTTTGATCCTTTCACCTTAGGTAACTTATTCAACACACAAAGCATCACAAACAACTCAGCTGTGCTTTGTCAAAACAGAATTCCTCATTTCAAATGCCGTTGTGACATTATTTCAACATTGGTCAAACTACCAGTAAAAAGTTGTCATGGTTTTGATATTATCTCTGGAAGGCAATTAAAAGAAAAAAAAAAAACATGGGAGGGCCAATGTACCATAAGGAGGAGATGGGTCCTTTCAAAGAAGCTGATACAAAAGGCTTTGCCCCAGGTTGGCACTTTATCCTAGAGAACGTGGCTACAACTTCGCTTTGATAGATTGCAAATTAATTCCAATGGAAACTGATTTCTGAACAGGAAAAGTATGGAGCAACAGTATAGATACAAAAGCAAAGCACTGTTGTTGTAGAATTGATGAGCAAACATCATCAGCATTTTTAATGTCCTACATGGGGTGAATCTTTTAAAAAGAGATTTGTCTCCTAAATAAACTTCATGGTAAGCAACCCAGAAAGTTAAGTTCCCTTATTAGCATCTTTTTCTGTTCTTCTCAATGGCCCAGATCATTTAAAGTGATAAGCAGCAGCTGATAAACAGCAGCTGAGGAGGAAGACCGGGAAGGGAAGGCTTAAAGCACGGGCAGAATTCAGCTCCAGTGAACATAAATCTCCACATGCAAATCCCTATCCTGGATGTGTGGCTACAGCAGTGCCCCCAAATGACACAGAAATGCATTTGTCTGATTTCTTTATTTAAGTATATTTTTCATGTGTTACCATTACAAACACATAAAAAAGGATTTCATTTTCTACTTGACATATTCATTCCCAATGGCTTGCATGTCTAAGTGAAGACCTGGAAACTCTCCAAACAACACAAATACACAATAATATGAGAGGAGGAAGGAAACGAAGAAGGTAGGGGTTGAGGAGGGGGTCGAGGTTAAGAGTAATCTGCATTTCTCTTTATGCTCCATACTTGTTTAACAGGCTATAATCAATATTACTACTGATTTGGTTCCAGCTAAGCTGCAAGCACAGCTGGTTTCAGCACTAGGAAAACTGACTACCAGATTAAAATATTATGGATAAGGTAGGGTAAGAGTGCCTATATTTCTTAGGCATCTATTAGTTAATGGCATCTGTGTTTCATTCTTGGTTGCCCACTGCAAATTGCTTCACTTTTCTAAATAAGATAGTCCTAATCAGTAAAATGGGAATAATGTAGCCAGCACCATTCTGTGAGTATAGGCAGTATCTGATATTAAATTTGACCCCCTTAGGAATACCTCTAGTGCAATGGCAAAGTATGGTCCAAGGAGCAGTGGCATCAACCTCATCTGGAAATTTATTAGAAATTCTGAATGACAAGCCCTACATGAGATTTTTGAAACGAATCAGAAATTGCATTTCAACAAGATATACTTAAGTAATACTGATGGATCAGTGCCCTAGAACCATGCTGCTGACCTGCAAACTGTTCCTAGTCCATTACTAGATAAGTACAGAATTTGGGTGTAAGCAATTAAAACATTTATAGTCATTTGACCTTGTGGTCATATCCAAAGCATATACACAGTGAAGACTCATCTCCTTCGATAGGAATGGACCTGGGGAGGCTCCAGGCCTGGTGTGGTGAGTTGGATGGGACACAAGTTGCTATCAGTCATGGACAACAGAACTACACATCGACATGATGGATTTTTTAAAGGAAATGAAAGAGGGAAAGTAGCCCATTACAGTGTCTGAAAAGCACTACTCTAGAGCATGGGTCAGCAAAATTTTTCTATAAAGGGACAGATAGTAAATATCTTAAGCTCTGTAAGTCATAAGGCCTCTGTCACAACCATTCAATTTCATCACTGTAAAATGGCAATGGGCCATATGTAAGGAAATGTGCATGACTGTGTTTTAATAAAACTTTACTTATCAAAATAGGTAGAGGGTCAGATTTGGCCCATGTCCTGTGCTAACTCCTAATTTAGAGGACCAGTGTTAGCCAAATACAATGCCACCAGAAGATTATGCTGAATTCAGCTGATCCAATACAAACCCTTACCTTTAAGAACTAAGAAGGAGATAAGACACCCAGCTTCCATCCCCCACTTTTGTCGGTGATTTTCCCTACTTGCAGTGGCCATAGCAGAAACAGAACCTTCTCTGCTCCTTGTGTTCCTGTAATAGTGGGAAATCTGCTAGGACAAGGCCAAACACACATGGACAACCCTCAGCTACCATCCTAGCAAAACGAGAGGAAGAAAAAGGAAATGTCCATATTGGAGAAGGAAAAAAATTAATTCTCCCTTTTCCTAGTTCAGGGTTCTGCAAACTATGGCCCATAAGTTAAATCCAGCCTGCTGCCTATTTTTGTGAAGAAAGTTTTATTGGAACAAAGCTATGCCCATTCATCTGTATATCACCCATGGCTGCTTTGAGCTAAAGTGGCAGAGCCGGGTAGCTGCAACTGAGACCTTATGGCCTGCAGAGCCTAAAATATTTATTATTTGGGTCTTTACAGAAAAGTTTGCCACCTCTGCTGTAGTTCCTCATGCCATGACTGGTAGCCCCTTGCGCTAGAGAGCTACCAACAAACGGAGAAGAAGTAGGTTTCTATGTTGCCATTAATAGGACTGTTGCCAACTGCTTCCTCTGGAAAAATCTTCCTCGGATAAACAAACCAGCACAGACAGGGAGGCTTCTTGCTGAGTTTCTCCCAAGTTTCTTAGTGGCTTTCAAGTTCCTTTTAAGTAGGCTATTTTACTGTTAAAACTACATGGACAGAGTTACTTATTTATGAGGCAGTCTATTAGTCATGTAAAGGCAGGAATAACTTGGTGCCTTTTTACATTAAACTCATACAAAGAATATTAAAAGCCTTGACAAGCTAAAAGCTTGGCAGGGCAGACAGTATCAACCTTGCATCTAGGCTTCTGGAACAGTCCCAATGTGGGTGAAGGGAGCAGGGAGAACAGTTGCCAAACAAACGGGGTCTCTTTTTTCCCAGAGAATTCAAGACTGTTTTTGTCAAAGCTTCAAAGAATAGAAAGCATCTTAAATACATGGAGCAAACTTCAACAAACAAAACCTTCCGGCCTTTGAATTCATCATAAGTAACACTCCTAACACGGCAAGAAAGTAGGCTGTGATGGTTTGGGTGAAAGCAGAAATCCACAAAAAAAGCTCTGTGTAACATGGTGTTAACAAAACACAGTTGTTTCACTTTAGAGAGTTGGAAAGAAGCAAGTGGTGTTATCATTGACCAAAACTTCTGCAGTGGCTCCTTATAAATACTACTAGTGCCACCTTCTGGTCATCTGATTCTTGGCAGGCCTTTAACACAAGGCCTCACTTTCCCCAATCCAGCAAACGATGTGTATTGTAGAATCATGGGCTCCTAGCAAAAGAGATCTGCAGGGTTCTCTAGAGGTCGTTACAGATTACAGATCACCCAGACCAAGCTTCACTTTCGGGATTTCATATACTTCAAGCCAATGGTTTAGCCTCACTGGAAAAACCAGGAACACTCCCAGTCCTAATTCTTGGCTCCAAAAGCTTGAGAACTCTCTGTCAGCAAGAGAAATACAACTATGCAACTGAGATTTCACTCCCTCCCAGCTCTCCTCACATCCCCAGAGACAGCCAGGCAAAGGGCAAGTCACTGGAGAAGACAAGAACTAAGTCAATATTTGGAGCCACTTTCCCCAGACAAGAAGGAAAGGAAGCCCTACACCACTCAGAATTTGGACCACGTTTCTTTAGCCAGGATCCCATGTCCCCCATGGGAGTATTTTGGGGCCAAAGAGTGGTAGGAAAGCTTGCTGCTCTTCTGTTTTGTAACTCTTGCTGCAGAAATTTGATTAAATAAATAAGCTGAGGAAGCACCCAGAAGCTGCTGGGCAAAGCCCTCCTACACAACACGAGAATACAACCGATCTTATTCCTCCTAGAACAGGACCTCTCTATACTCCCTGTCTTCACGGTCAGTCTCACACATTGGATAGAGAGCAGAGCAGGGCTCAGCTGAGAGGCTTTGAGGAGGAAGACCGGGAAGGGAAGGCTTAAAGCATGACAGGGAGGTACAGCCCAGTGGGAAATACAGAAGGGCCTCAGGGGAAAGGGAGTTTAGCTTTCTCTCCCTTGACAGAAATGCAGTCCTAGCCTCCCTGTGCTAAATCCTTTTGCTTCTGATTTAAAAAACATTTGGCTTCCTGAAAAGAAAAAGCTATCAGAGGCCTTTTCTTAATCCATCTTGCACATCCTCAGAGTTGATGTCAACAAGCCACAAAGGGAGTTCCTACCAGTCCTCCCTGGGCTGAGTAATGAGGGCAATGAGACAGGGCTAGTATGGTCCTGGATCCCCAGGGGAGGGAGTGGAAGGATGTTCACGGGGATTCTCTGGGTTCTGTCAGGAAGAGGGAGATCCTCTGAGGAGACAAGGCATTTGTCTCAACGAAAAATGGTTGTACTGGGGGTAAATGTCATACTTAATGAAGCCAACCAATGATAAAGGAAGCAAGCTGCCATCTCTTTGGAATGTCTGAAAAACAGTATACGGACTTAGAGATATAGTTATGATTTATAATTATAGCTTCAATTTATTGACAGACACTGTTTTCTTAAATCAGATTGGCATTTGTTACCTCTGTTTTACTGATAATGAAACTCAGAAATGTTCAAGGTGAAAGGGAACAGGGAAAAGTAAACCTAGCTCTGTCTCCAAAGCCTGCATTCTGTCCACTCTGCCCCATGTCCCCCTTCATTATAGCAGTTGGTTTTCTCTCACAATATAAAGTCTAAAAATGAGCACCTGTATTGAGTTGTCTGCATTTCTGGAAGAAAGAACCCGAAACATGGATTTCCACACTGGGAGAATTGCAGAAGTGTTCCTGTGGATAACTGACTCCTGACCTCCAAACTCCCAGCTGAAATGGACCAAGGGCTTAGGAGCTGGCTTTAGCAACAGCTCTTCTTGCAGCCAGAATAAGCCACAGTAGCTATCCTCTGCCAAGAGTCTTAGTTCAGGCTGCATAGACTGGGTGGGTAATAAACAACAGAAATTTATTTCTTGCCGTTCTGGAAGCTAGAAACCTGAGATCAGGGTACCAGCATGGTGAAGGGCCTCTTCCAGGCTGCAGACTGCTGACTTCTCATTGTATCCTTACATAGAAGAAAGGGGACAAGAGAGTTATCTGAGTTTCTTTTTATAATGGCATTAACCTTGCTCATGAGTGTTGTACTGTGATGATCTAATTTCCTCCCAAAGTCCCCATCTCCTAATATACTGCAGGTTACAATTTCAATGTATAATTTCAGGAGGACACGAATACTCAGTCCATTGTACCAAGTCAGCGGGCCAAAATGCACTGCTCATCTCAGCCCCACAGTCATCGTCTCACTGCCATCTTTTTCTGTGTTCTTCACTTTTTACCTGGACTTCACGAGGGTGAGAGAAGAGGTCACGATCTGTAACAGGTAGATGTTTTACCTTCGTCCCTGATACACAGTGTTACCAGCCATAGTTTTTCTGTAGCAGACACCAGCAGCTCCATGATCCAGACAGATAAGAAACATCTCCACAGTGACCAGAGAAGACTCCAAAGACAGCACAAAGATCCAGATAATAACTCATTACCAAACACTGGCCTCCTTCAGTCTGCCCTCGCTGACACCCATATGGCACTTTAGGGAGCAGAAAGCGGAGGGGCAAATCCTTGGGGGGGGGGAAAAAAGAAAAATATTCTTTTCTGGTAAGAAGTTTGTACCTTGAATTTAAATGAATATTTATCTGAAAGACACTTGAGCTAACCTAACAGAGTCCATTTAAAAACCAAAGAGGCCAAGTTATCAAGATACCAAGAACTGACAAGTTTTTTATTGACTTTTTTCTTGCTACTGTGTGGAATATGGGACTGAGGACAAAATGAGAGCACTCATAAGAAATAAAGGATACTACCTTTTTATTTTGCATATTTAAGTTGTAATGTATACTTGTCCGATGTTTACTTGTGTGTTTGCATGCATGTTTTATATGAAATAGCTCCTTTTTGACAAAGTTGATCTGGATTTCAGGAAGGCTTTTTTTTTAAGTTTCCCATCACATCTTTGAGGACAAGATGGAGAAATGCAGGCCAGTTGGTAAAATACTTGTGTGAACTCTCCTGCTGCCTATATTTTGTTCCTCTTTGGACACCAAATTTTCAGGGAGACATTAGCAAAATGGATTTCCTGTAAGAGAATAACTAGTATAATGAAGAATCTGGTAATTCGATCCAAGGAGGAATGGATATTTTATCTTGGAAAAATGAAGACTCTGGGTGAAGTGGGATAAAGCGTATGCATCCGTGATAAAGTGGAATGAGTATCTCTGGGAGGCAACCAAGGTTCAAATCATGAATTTTTCTTTACTACAAAATGCTTTATGTCCTCCCCATACACTGTATGTATTATAACTCTATGGTTCTCCACAATATCTACAGGTCAGGTGAGCAGCGCAGGCTGCTGGGAGACAGAGAGCCAGAACTAGAGAAAAGGGGGTAGATAGCAAATGTAGGAAATGTGGGAGATAGCAAATGTAGGAAATGTGGGAGAAGAATCAGCAGCCCCAGGGAGGAGTTAGTAGTCACAAAGTAAGTCCATATTCCACATATGCTATCTCTGGTACAAGTCCAAATGGAAGGCAATAGGGTTCTATCACAAAGAAGTACAGAGAATGTGGCTTCAGAATGGTCAAGTGGGGCAGAGATGGTAAGACAGCCAAATCTGGAGCAGGGCTGTATCCAGGGAAATCAGTCCAGGAGTTGGTGGCAATGGTCATAAACAGGCCCAACCCCTAGATACGAACCCAGAAGGAACACAGCTTGCAACCAATACCCAGTCATCCTGGTGATAAGGGAGATATCCATATCCCGAACACCGTACTGACAGAGCAAGACAGGGAGAAAGCCCATGAAGAAAGGGATTAGTCTGCCTCAGGGGAAATACAGAAAGCTGCCCCCTTGCTAGGCCTACTGGACCATGGACTTACCTGAAATTCCACCTTAGGATGATAATTCCCTTGGCTTAAATGTAAATGGACCTTCAGTGTTTCTTATCATAATGCCTGTAATCTCAGGAAAAATTGTTTATTAAACCATTTCAATGCATTAACACCTTAATGAGGCTTAGTTCCAGTAGTGGCACTCATTTCCAGTAGTGGCAGCCAGCTGGGATCCAGGTAGATTAAGAATCTGCTTTGTTTATCTTAGATGACTGACTAGGAGGGTCAAATGAGGGCATTATGCACTGCCTAGGGCTAGAAGACCTTTGCAGGCAGAGCAGAGCAAAAAGGAGCCCAGTGGCCTGAGAATCCTAGGTATCTGGAAGCCAGGACAGGTGAAGGATGAAGCCCAGGAAACAGGAGATGGGTAACAGAAGGGTATGTGTGAGGGTCCTGAAGGCAAACCTCATCTACATGACAGTTCAGCCGAGAGCCAGGGCCACCCACTGCTGCTGTATTTCACATCTTTCTGACAACAGCAAAATGCACATGCATTCACTCAGCAAATTTATTCGATCATTTGCAAAATTGTTCTTAACAGAATAGCTGAAAGAAACCACTTGTTCATTCATAAAACATAAAGTCTCCAAGATTAGACAGCTTTCCTTGAGGTCCTTAAAACTAAAAAGTAGACATTTGCCTTTTGCAAAATGCAAGGGCCAAACTCCCTCCACCTATTTTTCATACTCAGAACCCAGAAAGTAACTAGAAAATAAGGGGATGGAGGAAGATACTCAGCAAGTCAAACTAAATGCTCCCAAGTCAGTGTATTAAACATATGCACTGGAATTACATGTAAATCATTCAAGTTTTCCTTATCTTAGAAATATAAAACAAGAGGGAAGCCCAGGAATCTCTTTAAATTAGGTACATTGATGGTTCTAAGAAGTGACAGCTATCAGACAAAAATAGAAAATATCATAAACTAAGTAGAAAGCTAACAACCTGGGGTCTTCTGTACAGAAGGAAAGAGCTCTAGTTGTGTCAAAATCTTGAGGACATTGGAAGATTGAAGTTCACATTTCAGACTCAGTTATTTAAAAAAGAATGAGATTAAATGATTGTAGGAATACTTATCTCCATTTAAGCCTAACAACCTTTATTACCTGCATCCCATATTGGTACCCTTCCAGTAACTGAAATTATTTGGCATCTTAGCTGTATCCCTGGATGGGCTAGAGTTAATAATTAAGTTAGGCCGGGCGCGGTGGCTCACGCCTGTAATCCCAGCACTTTAGGAGGCCGAGGCAGACAGATCACAAGGTCAGGAGATCAAGACCATCCTGGCTAACACAGTGAAACCCCATCTCTACTAAAAATACAAAAAAATTAGCCGGGCATGGTTGTGGGGGCACCTGTTGTCCCAGCTACTCAAGAGGCTGAGGCAGGAGAATGGCGTGAACCTGGGAGGTGGAGCTTGCAGTGAGCCGAGATCGTGCCACTGCACTCCAGCCTGGGCGACAGAGCAAG
>NW_012101266.1:2675494-2685134 GCF_000951045.1 Mandrillus leucophaeus | reverse complement strand
AAATAAATAAATAAAATAAAAATAAATTAATTAATAAAAAGAAAGTTAAACAATTACTTAACCCAAGTCCTGGACTGATGAGAGGCAAGTAAGGTGCTTTGCTCAGAAAAAAAATAAGGAAAGGTTTAATATGCCATACAAGTTCAGCTATGAATAAGACACGAGTATCTCTCAACAAATATGAAGAGAATTTGTTGGCTGGGCGAGGTGGCTCACATCTGTAATCCCAAAACTTTGAGAGGCTGAGGTGGGAGGACTGCTTGAGCTCAGGTGTTCAAGACCAGTCTGAACAAGATGGCAAGACCCTGTTGTTACAAAAAAAAAAAAAATTAATTAGCCAAGTGTGGTGGTTCGCATCTGTAGTCTCAGCTACTTGGGAAGCTGAGGCTGGAGGATCACTGGAGCCCAGGAGTTCAAGGCTGCAATGAGCCATGTTTGCACCACTATGCTCCAGCATGGCTGACAGAGTGAGATCCTGTCTCAAATAATAATAATAATAATAATTTGTTGTAGAAATAATAAGGTACAAAAAGATTCCAGAGGAAAAGGACTAGGGAATCGCCAGACTGACCTAACTATGACAATCCCTCACTTTGAAGCCAAGAAGTGGAGTGTGAGAGCACAGAGGCTCCTGACCAAATCCTGTAGTTAGGACCACTTGGCAAGGGTTTCATTCTAATTCACCTGCCAAGATGTGACCCTGACCTAGGTATTTTCCAGAGAGAATGCTATCGTCTGCATGTTTGTATCCCCTCAAAATTCATATGATGAAATGCTAATCCCCAAGGCAATGGTATTAGAAGGTAGGGCCTACTGGGAGGGCAATTAGGTCATGATGGCAGTCTTCACAAATGGAATTAATGCTCTTATAAAATGAACTCAAGGGAGCTCATTTATCCTTCCTACCATCTAAGGACACAGTGAAAGGGTATGATCTATCAACCAGGAAATGGGCCCACATCCAACACCAAACTTGTTGGCATCTTGATCTTGAACCTCCCAGCCTTTAGAACTGTGAGTAATCCATGTTTGTTGTTTATAAGCCAGCTAGTGTATGGGATTTTGTCCTTTGACTAAGAGAAGTAACATACATAGGTCTGAAAAGAGTTCATTCCACCCACAGTGGATTCACACCAAAGACACACCAGCTCACAGAACACCATTTGTTAAAGGATTGCTGAGATTCCTAGGACTCAGACAGGGAGGAGACAGGATATATTCTATTTAGTATACTCTATCTCAATATACATTTTTAGAAAAGCCTGTATGTGGAGAATGTTTAATATATTGGTTTCACAGGAGTCAACAGGGAAATTTGAAAATGATCAAGTACCGAGAAAGTACATTTTATTGACCAAGCTAGGCTTTTTACAAAATATTTTTCTCAATAAACTACTATGGAAAACAGGAAAATAATGTTTTAAAATAAGATACATTTTGGGACACTCGGTAGACATTGATCTTTCTCACTTCCATTATGCTGTCTTATGCCTTTGATTTTCATCTGAGAACTTATCCGTTGCTCTCTTTCAGTTCACTGGATGCTTCAGGTCTCCAGCCCAGCCCCAGGGGAGAAGTCAATGACCCAGGCCTAAGTCAACCAGTGCATAGCATTTCCCCACATCAGAGTCAAGATGAAGAAGTGAGCATGACCTAAATCAGTTCAACCAGAATTAATCCCACAAGTTTTACAGGATCACCTGGAAAAGAGGCAGAGAGTAGTAAGTCTGTGAGGCTAGAACAGCTGTAGCAATGCTGCTGACCATAGGGAATTTAATCCAGATGAAGCAGAAATGAGAGATGGAGAGAAAAGAGTCCTGGTGATCCCATCTGAGCCCCTCCATCAAACAGCCCTACTTGTACCTTTCACTTTCAACTGGCATTAAAATCTCCTTTTGCTAAGTCCATTTTGGTTGGTTTTCTGTTACTAACCACTAAAATTACTGGCTACAATGATTTCAGATAAGTCAGATGTTACTGTATGGAAATAAATATTTATCAAGCCAATATAAGTGTGCATCAATTAATACTTCTATCCCTAGATTCTATTTTCCTCTTATATTAAACCTCAGGAATTATGAATTCTTCCTGAACATAAGACTACTATTCTTTGTAGCTGTAACCTAAAGCACACTGGACTATTCCTTCTTGTCTTCTTATAACTCCAAAATAGGAATTATAATTTCTTACTGAATTTTCCCTAAATTTTTTCTCACCAAAATTTACTTAATATTTTCCTAAAATTTCTTCACTATTTTTTCACTGAAATCTACTGTGTAATATTTTCTCTAGATGAAAACTTTCCCTGAAAATTGCAAGAAGTGAAAACATTGGCTTTGAAATGATAGATAATTCATAAATTATTCTTAAGGATTATTCTCAGAAATAATTATTTTGTTTGGTCTACATAACCCTAAATAGTGGTAAAATATATAGTAGTTTAAAACATGGTTAGGGGCCCAATCTAGAATAAAGAAAAACTGCCTGTGAGTAAAACAGTCACACATATTTTAGACACGTCTCGCATCCACCAGTGTGAGTTGAGTGCAAAGGGTTACTGTAAACTGACCAGGTATTTGGAGGTCATCCTCAAACCCACATCAACCCACATCACCTCAGAGCCAGTTCTAGGACCCTTCACGGGTCAGCCTAATTTCCCTTGGCCCAGCACAAGCTGGCTCTTTCTGTTTGCACAGCAATGCTCACACGCCCTAGCCAAAAAAGCCTTCAAAGCATTTCTTTTTGAATGAACATAAAGTGCCTATTGAGACCAAGAAAGCCTCTTTATGATGGGGTTGACCCTACCACACTATCCGCATTCCCCAGAGGTATGGACAGTAGCTAGAGCTGAGGAAATGTCATTCAGCAGTTTTTTGCAAATGAAGTTGGAGAAATTTGCATGATACATGTGGAACCAATTGTTCATATCTAAGCTTATTAGCTGTTTTCCTCCTGAGAGCACAAAAGAGTTACTGAGAGTGAAAAGAAGTCCCATTGGAGGAGGGGAAACCTGAGGGGCCTCCCTGAGTACTCTTCACTACAGGCGTCATTTCATTCCCAATGACTTCTGCAGAGGCTGATTTAAAGAAGGTCACAGGTATTTACCTTTCTTCCCTGTCTGTTTCAATCTGTTTTATGGAGAAGGAGTGAAAATGCCAATGCCAATGCTCATTCTCGAGCCCTCGGTGCATTCGTTCTGCAGATTTTTTTAATGAAAGGGTAGACTTTTAAAACAACAAAATAAAATGTCATTGGAATAGATTTAAGCTGTACTTCAACTTAAGATAGATTTCATTCTTTAGCTTAGACTGGATTACATTCACCCAGTGCTGTCATTTCTTACTAAGGGAGGAGACCACCCCTCATACTGTCTTATTCCCAATTTCTGCCTCCAAAGAAAGAAGAAGTAAAAACTAAAAGGCAGAAATGAAATCCACAAGCAGACAGCCCAGTTCCACACCCTGGGCGTGGTAGTTAAAGATTGACCCCTGACCTAATCGGTTATGTCATCTATAGATTTCAGACATTGTATAGAAAAGCACTGTGAAAATCCCTGTCGTGTTCTGTTCCATTCTAATTACCGGTGCATGCAGCTCCCAGTCATGTACCCACTGCTTGCTCAATTGATCACAACCCTCTCACATGGACCCCCTTAGAGTTGTGAGCCCTCAAAAGGGACAGGAATTGCTCACTCGGGGAGCTCAGTTGTTGGAGACATGAGTCTTGCCGAAGCTCCCAGCTGAATAAAGCCCTTCCTTCTTTAACTCGGTGTCTGAGGGGTTTTGTCTGTGGCTTGTCCTGCTACATTACAAGTAATGCTCTGTCAGTACAGAGTAGTGAGTAGTGGTGGGCATTTATGGCCTAACACATTCTTAAATATCTCCCATCTCTGATAGTACTGAAACACTGCTCACATAAAGAACTGCAAAAAACATAAATAATTCTATTAAAAAACGGGCCAAAGATCTGAATAGACATTTCTCAAAAGAAGACATACACATAGCCTACAGATATATGAACAAACGCTCAACATCACTAATAATCAGAGAAAAGCAAATCAAACCAGTGAGATATCATTTCAGCCCAGTTAAAATGGCTTTTATCAAGAAGACATGAAATAACAGATGCTGGTAAAGATACAGAGAAAGGGGAACCCCCATACACTGTTGGTGGGAATGTAAATTAGTATAGCCACTATGAAGAACAGTATGGAGGTTCCCCAAAAAACTAAAAACAGAACTACAATATAATCCAGCAATTCTACTATTGGGCATATATCCAAAAGAAAGGAAATCGATACATCAGAAAGACATCTGCACTCCATGTTTATTGTAGCACTATTCACAATCGCCAAAATATGGAATCAGTCTAAGTATCCATTAACACATGAACGAATATAGAAAATGTGGCAAATATGCACAATGGAATATTATCTGGGCACAAAAAAGAGTGAAATTCTGTCATTTTCAGCAACATGGGTGGAACTGCACGTCTTTATGCTCAGTGAAATAGGCCAGGCACACAAAAACAAATATCACATGTTCTCATTCATATGTGGGAGCAAAAAAAGTGGATCTCATGAAGATGGAGAATAGACTCATGATTACCAGAGGCCAGGAATGATGGGCAGATGAAGGATGAAGAGAAGTCAATTAATGAGTACAAATATGCAGTTTGATAGAAGAAATAAGACTGTTAACTATTGCTTACAGTAATCTATTGTACATTTCAAAATAGCTAGAAGAGAAGAACTGAATGGTTCCAGCAAAAAGAAAGGACAAATATTTAAAGTGACAGATATCCCAGTTTCACTGATTTGATCTTTACAAATTATGTGAATGTACTGTATTGTCATATGTGCCCCCAAAACTATGTATATCTGTTATGCAACAATGAAAAAATTTTAATTTGTCTAAAGTTGTTTGTGTGTGTGTGTGTGTGTGTGTGTATATGTCCCACAGTAACCTATGGGTTCTTCAGTGTTTTATGCCAGCATGGTGTCATACCAAAAGATATTTTAGTTTTGCATCTAAAATACTTGAAAAATAACTTAAATATTTATAATACTCCTTGCAAAAAATGATAAAGAAATGTATTTAGTGGAAATTCTTTCTTTTTTTTTTTTTGACAGAGTCTTACTCTGTCACCCAGGCTGGAGTGCAGTGGTGCAATCTCGGCTCACTGCAACTTCCGCCTCCTGGATTCAAGCGATTCACCTGCCTCAGTCTCACAAGTAGCTGGGATTACAGGCATGCACCACCACTCCCGGCTTATTTTTGTATTTTTAGTAGAGATGGGGTTTCACCACATTGGTTGGCCAGGCTGGTCTCGAACTCTCGACCTCAGGTGATCCGCCGGCGTCGGTCTCCCAAAGTGCTGGGATTACACACGTGAGCCATCACGCCCAGCAGTGGAAATTCTTAAAAGTGCTTTTAGCTCACTTGAATTAGTCATTCAATCTCTCACACCTACAATTCTCCCCTACCCCAGATAAATACTTACCCCTCACTCAGTCCCTTCAAACCAACAACACTTATTCCTCACTCCACTTTCTTTTTGGTCCTTTTCCATATCAAATGTGGCTGTTATTCCAATAAGCATCAGTGCTCTTTAGCATGTCTTCCCCACTAATCTGTAGGCAGAGTGAGAGAAATAACCATATCTTTCTTCTTTCCCTCTACATCCCAGTGTGAAGAAGAATGCGCTAAATATAGTTCACTGAACACATTCACACACATACACTCATACCTACACATAATGTTTTACAGAATTTAATTAATCCTCTATATACCTTTTAATCACTTACATTGTACACTGTGAGCAATTTTCGAAGTCATTACAATTATTTTCTACAGACAACTTCTTACTGGTTACATAATATTCCGCTATAGACCTGTTTCATAACTTCATCACTTCCCTATCTGAATTTTTTTACTTTTGTCTGCACATATAATGCAGCAATAAACATCATTGCACATGATTGTATATCTAAGATATTCCCTTAGAATGATTTTCTAAAAGTAGGACCATTGGACTTGACTCAATATGAACTTTTTAAGGTCTCAATATAGACTGCCAAATTGCTTTATAGAACAGTTGTGACAATTTCATTCCCACTGCACATAAATGTGCCCTTCTACCTGACCCCTTATTTACACAGAGTACTGGAGGTTTTTTGTTTCTATCTTTTCAAAATTGAAATTTGAGAAACAATATATTTCTTTTGGATATTTTATTACCTTCAATAAGCACTGACTTGACCTGGGAGGCAACATATATTAAATCCTATATAATAAATTATACAGTTAAAGTTTCCGAGGTGATCCTATGTCCAAGTTGATATCTTACATTTTTTTTTGAAACAAGGTGGACTATAAGTGAATGCATCCTCCATGTTCTTAATGTGCACCTCACTAGTGCTGCCAGGAGAGATAGTAGAAGACTGTCCCATGTGTAATAGAAACATGTAAGAAAAACTTTGGAGAGAACACAGAAGATGTTTTGGAGAAGAAAAATAATCAAAAGGAGCTTTTAATCAATGCTCTTTAACAGGTAGACCATGAAGGTAAATGCGTGTGCTAGACTGTTATGGGAGTGCATCAGAGTCACATATCCTGGAATCCAGGTCCTTTCTTGCTTTTCTTTTTATTTATTTATTTTTTTTTTAGAGATGGGGTCTCGCTATGTTGCCCAGGCTGGCCTCAAATTCCTGGACTCAAGCAGTCCTCCCACCTCAGCCTCCCAAAGTACTGGCATCACAGGCAAGAGCCACCGTGCCCAGTCCCAGGTCCTTTCATAGTCCTCTCCCACATTGACTCTGAGCTTAGTTCATGACCTGCTTTGGCCAAGGGAACATCAGCAAACACGATAGAGCAGAGTCTTTGTAAGTACTTGTCCAATGGGATTTGCCCATCATCATGTGAAAAAGCCCAGGGGAAAGACACAAAGAGAAAGAAGTTTAGTCATACCAATCCCAACTGAGGCACCAGACACATGAGTAAGCCCGTGTTAGACCATCTGGTCCCAACCAAGCTACCAGCTGACTGCAGCCACGTGAGTGAGCACAAAGGAGACTAATGAAAATATCATCCAGTCGCATTAGTGTTGTTTTCAGTGACAAATTTAGATGGTTTGTTAGACAGCAATTGATAACTGATCCAACACACCCTAGGACAAGAAATGGCACTTATCCAGCACTTACTAAGTTCTTAAGAGTGCACAACCCTGAGAAAAAGACTTGCATATTAAATCAAGATAACTATGGTGTGGAAAGAGCTGTAATATTTGATAGATAAGGGCACAAAGGAAGGAGTCCTCTGCTTTGGTTAGTCAAAGACTTCACAGAAAAGATAATACATGAATTGATAACCCAGCTGACTAAAAATAAAAAGATTCGAATAGGTATAGAAAACAATGAAGGTGTAGAGGTGAGAAATCAACAGGATGTTCAGAAGCCTGTGTATGATTTTATCCAGTAAAAGTAAAGGTAGGTGTTTCAGAGAATGAAAAGATGAAGCACTTTAGACTTAGACAAGGATTAAGTAAATTCTTAGTACCCCATTTTATGAATTTTAGGTGAGAATGTCAGAATAGAAGTTAGTCTGTGCTCTTAAATCTACACTATTTTGCCTCTCTAAAATTTCCAATACACTTCTGCAGCATCTAAATGCATCAGTGTTCTATAAAGTATCACATTTCAATTTGAACATAGGTGATAAAAATATTAACAGGAAAAGTATTCAGCAGTGTTAGGTCGTATCTCACCTTGGATAGCTCATAAGTTCATTCCAGCAAATTCCTCACTGAATGTCTAATATCTAAACATCTAATTCAGCAAAATTTTAGAAAAATGTTCTTAAGATTTTTATGGAAATCTGATACGACTTAACCCACGAATATAAAAATTTGCTAAATATAAAAATTTAGCAAGATTTGGGATATAGATATAGAGACCCGAATGACATCCAACAAACATGAAACCAGCAGCAATAACCTTTAAAAGGGTGTACTAATTGTTTATACCAATTATAGGATTAGATCTAAAGTTGTTTTAAACAAGCCACACAATTTTTTGATATGCATATACTTGACAGTAAAATGAAGCAACGGCAGCATTTAATCCTTAGCTGGCAAGAGCAAATTAATTATTAAATCTCTAAATGCTATTTCCACATAAAGGCAGGATCTTACATTAGTAAAAATATAATGTAAAAAAATAACAATAATATGAAGACAAAGTCAAAATTTAGTTTGTAGATATCCATGCTGGTATTGGCTGTTCAACCACTATTGGTGTTCGTAAAAAGAGAAAGCCATAACTTGTAATTTGATCTTGGAAAATGTGCAACTCAGTAAGCTCCAAGACCTGGCCCTCCACGGAGATACACACTACGAACATTAACTGACACCAGAATAGATTGAGTTCCCCTTAACCTCATCAGCTGTTTATATTTACAGAAGAGTCTCCTTTTACTCTAGATAAGAACTGACAGATCATGCAACAAATTACTAAGGGTCAATAGAACAAGAGTTAGCAGTTAATCGATTGCAGAAGGAAAGCTTCAGTGAAAGAAGACAGACTTCTGTTTTCTCAGGATAATCAAATGCCTGACTCATGTAGACTCATAAAATTGACTTGTTTTTTTTTTTTTTTTTTTTTTTTTTTTTTTTTTTTTTTGGTCTAATTGACTGACCCCTGGGTATTATATAAACCTTAGGTGTCCTCAAGATAAGACTTAAAACTATATTACTAAAGCCTGACATCTAATTACTTTTGTACCACATGAAAAACAGCCCAATGAAATGGATGGATGTCTTTCTCACCAAGACAAGCCTTTGCTTTGAAAGAATCAAGGAGCTCTGTATAAGCCCTATTGAGAACACCTTATATAAGTCATGTCAATGAGATAAAATTTTAGCTATAAACAGTAAAGAAGCTATAACTACAAAATACATGGCACACATAACTATCACTCTGAATTCCATTTTGCCTATTCAAAACTGATCATATTATGGTATATTATAACTTTCGTTCCATTTTAAATTATAGAATATCAGACTTAGGAGGGACTTTAGAACTTTTCTAGCCCAGTAAGTCACCTAAAAAAGAAACCTCATATACAGTATCTCTGAAGATCACACATAAACGTACATGATGAAAAAAAAGAGAATAAAACAGATTATAAAGTTAAAAAACTCAAATCAACCCATTTCATTTCTGAATAGTTCTAATTATAAGAAAATTATCCCATGAATTCGGGCTAAATAAGATTCCTGAAATTCTACTCAGTGGCACCTTCTGGAAATTCATCTGATTAATGTAGGACATTTGGTCTTGTGTGTATACCAAGCTGTATAACTGAACTTGTTACACTTTGCTCTTGTGAAACTCTTAGTATTTGTTATTTAAGGAAGCCTCAGATCAATTTCTATATTTACATACTAAGATTTTTCAAATGTTTCATTACACATTCTCAAAATGAGTAGTTTTTAGATATTTTTGATCCAATACCTCCATTAGTAAATATTTTTAAACATGCTCTCAAATATATAAATATATATTCATATTTATAAGTATATAAATATATGTTCATATTTATAAGTATATAAATATATGTTCATATTTATAAGTATATAAATA
>NW_012101266.1:2671082-2675363 GCF_000951045.1 Mandrillus leucophaeus | reverse complement strand
TGGTTTTTATTTATATTTATAAATATATATAAATTGCATACATGTTTTTATACAATTAAATTAGTATAAGACATATACCGATATAAATTTTTAATAATGTCATTTAGAAAAATAAAGAGTTCTAAACCACCCATTAAACACAGTAGGTTATACATACACATTTATCTCTATCCTCATAAAAATGACAGTAAAAGATTTAAAGATGACAAAAAACTGAAATCTTGTAGGTCATGGAGGGAGGGGGCTTATTCAAAGAAGTGAAGTAACCAGAAAGGCAGCAAGTCAGTTCACAACACAAATTTGCAGGAAGACTTAGAGCTACAGACCCAGGCCTGCCCCAGAACCAGACCAGCTCCCATGGACTCAGACTTCAGGATAGCCCCCAAGGACCCCAATCCCAGGCTCATTCTCATGAACCCAGATGTCTTCCAGAGGGATGTCGCACCAGGGACCCATTGGACCCTGCACCAGACCAGAACCTACACATCCAGGCTCCAGGTCCACCTTCAAAGACCTAGCCACCATACCTGTCCACACAGACCCAACTTCAGGCCTACTTCAGTGGAACCAGGACTCAGGACCACTCCAGGTAATTCAAGCACTAGGCTGGCCCCTGTGGATCCAGGTACCAAAACCACATACCTGCTGATTCAGACATCAGTCAAGTCTACCCAAGAAGTTCAGTAGCAACCACAGAAATGAACCCTACCAGTCAGCCCACCAAGAATCTCTGAATGAGCTGACTGGTAAAGGGCTTTACCTGTCAAACCCAGTCTTTAAAGATTGGAATAGATGTCTACCTCTTCAAATGTGAAATCACCAACACAAGGCAATAAGGATAATGAATAATATGACCAACGAAACAAAATAAAGCACCAGTAACTGACCCTAAAGGAATGGAGATCTATGAAGTGAGTGGCAAAGAACTCAAAATAATTGTCTTAAAGAAGTTCAGTGAGCAGGAGAACATAGAAAGACCACTAAATAATATCAGCAAAACAATACTTAGCAAAATGAAAAGTTCTACAAAAAGAAACCATAAAAAAGAACCAAACAGAAATTCAGGAGCTGAAGAACACAATGACTTTGCTGAAAAATTCCATCAGGAGCTTCAATAGCCAACTCAGTTAAATGGATGAAAGAATCAGGAAGCTCAAAGACAGGTCATTTGAAATTACCCACCCAGTCAGAGGACAAATAGGAAAAAACATTAAAAAGTAAAGAAACCTATGGAACACTATCAAATAAACCAACACACATATGGTGGAAGTTCCAGATGGAGCAAAGAAGAAGAAAGAAGCATATTTAGAAGAAAGAAGCATAGTTTAAAAAAAGCATATTTAAGAAACAATGACAGAAAACTTCCCAAATCAAGGAAGGGAAATAAATATCCAGATCCATGAATAGCAAATAGATCAAATATAAAGAGATATTCACCAAGACACATTATAATCAAATTCTCAAAGTCAAAGAAGAAAAAAAAGAGAATCTTGAAAGCAGCAACAGAAAAGCATAATGTAACATACAAAATAATCCCCATTAGATTATCACCAGCTTTCTTATTAGAAACTTTACAGACCAAGACAGCATGGGTTAATATACTCAAAGTGCTGGGAAAAAAGGGCTGCCAACCAAGAATACTATACCTAGCAAATCTGTTTTTTTTAGAATTAAAGAGAGATGAAGACTCTTAGACAAAAATAAGCTGAGGGAGATCATTACCACTAAAATTGCCTTACAGGAAATGACAACAGGAGTTCTTCAAGTTGAAATGAAAGAACACTAACAAAATAAAAACATATGAAAGTATACAACTCACTGTAAAGTAAAAATATAGTCCAATTCAGAATACACTAATACTATAATGGTGATGCATAAATAATTTTTGACTCTGAGGTAAATGCTAAAAGGCAAAAGTGTTCCAAATAACTAGAGTTTTTAAAAGGTGTTAATGGATACATAATATAAAAATGTGCAAATTGTGACCTTTGGAGTAAGGAGAAGTTAAAATGTTGAGTTTTTGTACGTTATCAAAGTTAAGTTGTAATCAGCTTAAAATGGATTGTTTTAACTATACGATATTTTATGTAAGCCTCATGGTAAACCCACACACAAACAAAATCTGTACTAGATACACAAAAGATAAATAGACAAAAGAAGAAGAAAAGAACAAGTAACTATAAAACAGTTCAAAACAATCAATAAGAACACATGGACACAGGGAGGGGAACATCACACACTGGGGCCTGTCAGGGAGTCAGGGGCTTGGGAAGGGACAGCATTAGGAGAAATACCAAATGTAGATGACAGGTTGATGGGTGCAACAAACCACCATGGCAAGTGTATACCTATGTAACAAACCTGCACATTCTTCACACGTATCCCAGAACTTAAGTATAATTTAAAAACAAAACAGTTTAAAACAGTTAACAAATAGCATTAGTAAGTCCTTACCTATCAATAATTTCTTTAAATGCAAATGGACTAAACTCTCCAATCAAAAGACATACAGTGGCTGAATGGATTTAAAAACAAGATCAAACCTTATGCTGCCTATAAGAGATTAATTTTAGATTTAAGCATACACATATGCTAAAAGTGAAGGGATGGAAAAAGATATTCCATGTAAATGGTAACCAAATGAGAGCAGGGGTAGCTATATATCAGAAAAATAAACTTTAAGTAAAAAACCATAAAAAGAGACAAAGAAGATAATTACATAATGATAAAAGGGTCAATTCATCAAGAAGATACAAAAATTATGATTATATATGCACCCAACATCAGAGCACCTAAATGTATATAAAGCAAACATTAATAGAACTAAGGGGAAAAAATATGCAGCAATACAATAATAGTGGAAAACATAAATAACCCACTTGCAATAATAAACAGATCATTGAAATAGAAAATCAATAAGGAAATAGTGGATTTGAACAACACAATAGACCAAATGTACCTAACAGGCATATGCATATATTCCATCCAACAGTAGCAGAAGACACATTCTTCTCAAGAACACACAAAATTTCTCCAATATAGGTCATCTGTTAGTCCAGAAAATAAGTGTTGAAAATTTTAAGAAAACTGAAATTATATTAAGCACTCCATAATGATATGAAAGCGGAAATCAATAATAGAAGAAAAATTAGAAAACACACAAATATGTAGGAATCGACCAATACATTCCTGAACAACCAATCAAAAAACATCACAACAGAAATGTTTTAAAATACCGCGAGTAAAAGGAAAATGGAAACACAACATACCAAAACTTAGAATATGCAATGAAAGCAGCACTAAGCGGGAAGTTTATACTGATAAATGCCAATAGATCTCAAATTTAAATACCTGACTTTCAACCTCAAAGAACTAGAAAAAGAAAAACAAATGAATACCAAATATAGCAGAAGAAAAGAAATAAACATCAGAACCAAAATAAATGAAATAGTGACTAACAAAAAAAAAAGTAAGAGATCAATAAAATTAAGAGAAGGTTTTTTGAAAAGATGAACAAAATTGATAAACCTTTAGATTCACTAAGAAAAAGAGAGAGAAGACTCAAATAAATAAAATTTTAAATGAAAAAAGGGATACTACAACTGAAAGAAAATAAACATAAAGGATTGCAGGGCACAGTGGCTCACAATCGTAATCCTAACATTTCGGGAGGCCAAAGTATGAGGATCACCTAAGCCTAGGAGTTCAAGACCAGCTCAGGCAATATAGTGGAACCCCGTCTCTACAAAAATTAAAATTAAAATTAAAGAAATTAGCCAGGCATGGTGGAATGTGCCTGTAGTCTCAGCTACTCAGGAGACTAAGACAGGAAGATTGCTTGAGCCCACGAGGTAAAGGCTGCAGTGAGCCATGATTGCACCACTGCACTCCAGCCTGGGCAACAGAGCAAGTCCCTGTCTCAAAAAAAAAAAAAGAAAAGAAAAGAGTCACAAGAGACTACTATGAACAACTATATACCAACCAATTGGACAAGCTAGCAGAAAGAGTTAAATTATTGGAAACATACAACCAACCAAGGCTGAATCACAAAGAAATAGAAAATGTGAACAGAAAAATCAGTAAGGAGGTTAAATCAGTAGTCAAAATTATCTGAAGAAAGAAAAGCCCAGGACTCGATGACTTCACTCATTAATTCTATCAAACTTTTAATCAATGCCAATTTTTCTCAAACTCTTCAAAAAATTGAGATGGAGGGAACATTTCCAAATTCATTGTGTAAGGCCAACATTACACTGATATCAAAGCCACAGAAGGACAGTA
>NW_012101266.1:2668273-2669559 GCF_000951045.1 Mandrillus leucophaeus | reverse complement strand
AAAAAAAAGACAGTAGACCAATGGAACACAGTAGTAGAGAGTTCAGAAATAAATCTACACATTTATGCAAAATTGATCTTAGGTGAAGTTGCCAAGAATGCAAAATGGGAAACAATTGGTCTCTTCAATAAATGGTGCTGGACAAACTAGACATCCACATTTAGAAGAATAAAACGGGACTCTGATCACACATCATTAAAAAAAGCAACTCAAAATGGATTAAAAAGTTAAATAAAACATGAAATTGTGAAAGCATTAGAAGAAAACTTAGGGGAACAGCTATTTGACATTGGTTGGGCAAAGATTTTCTGGATATGACCCCAAAAGCCCAGTCAACAAAACAGACAAATGAGATTACATCCAAACACCAGCAAACTAAACTTAACAGCCCATTAAAAAGATAACTCACTATGATTAACTGGATTCATACCAGGGATGCAAGAACGGCTCAATGTATGTAAATTAATAAACATAATATATACAATTAACAGAACCAAGAACAACATTCATATAATCACTTTTTTTTTGTTGTTGTTGTTGTTTTTTTGAGACAGAGTCTCGCCCTGTCGCCCAGGCTGGAGTGCAGTGGCGTGATCTCCACTCACTGCAAGCTCCGCCTCCCGGGTTCAAGCCATTCTCCTGCCTCAGCCTCCAGTATAGCTGGGACTACAGGCACCCGCCACCGCGCCTGGCTAATTTTTGTATTTTTTTAGTAGAGACGGGGTTTCACCGTGTTAGCCAGCATGGTCTCGATCTCCTGACCTCGTGATCTGCCGGTCTCGGCCTCCCAAAGTGCTGGGATTACAGGCGTGAGCCACCGCGCTCGGCCATAATCACATTTTTATTATTATTATACTTTAAGTTCTAGGGTACATGTGCACAACGTGCAGGTTTGTTACATATGTATACATCTGCCATGTTGGTGTACTGCACCCATTAACTCGTCATTTACATGAGATATCTCTCTCAATGCTATCCCTCCCCCCACCGCCTCCCCACAATAGGACCCGATGTGTGATGTTCCCCTTCCAGAGTCCAGGTGATCTCATTGATCAGTTCCCACCTATGAGTGAGAACATGCGATATTTGGTTTTCTGTTCTTGCGATAGATTGCTGAGAATGATGGTTTCCAGCTGCATCCATGTCCCTACAAAGGACACAAACTCATCCTTTTTTATGGCTGCACAGTATTCCATGGTGTATATATGCCACATTTTCTTAATCCAGTCTGTCACTGATGGACATTTGGGTTGATTCCCAGTCTTTGCTATTGTGAATAGTGCTGC
>NW_012101266.1:2663654-2665018 GCF_000951045.1 Mandrillus leucophaeus | reverse complement strand
AAAAAAAAAAAAAAAGAAAATTACAGAACAATATCCCTGGCAAATACTGATGAAAAATTTTTCAGCAAAATACTAGCAAATGGAATTCAGCAGCACATTAAAAAGATAATGCACTGTGATCAAGTGAGACTTATTCAGCAGTACAAGGATAGTTCCACACATGCAAATCAGTAAGTATGATAAACCATATTAACAGAATGAAGAATAAAAATGCAGAAAATAATTTATATAATTCAATGTCTTTTCTAATTTTCCCAATAAATTAGGTATAGAAGAAATGCACCTCAATACAATAAAGACCACATATGACAAGGCCACAGCCAATATCATAGTCAGTGGTAAAAAGCCAAAAGTTTTTTCTCCATAAACAGGAATAAAACAAGGATGACCACTCACCATTTTTATTCAATATAGTATTGAAGCGCTAAGCCAGAGGAATTAGGCAAGAGTAAGAAATTAAAGGTATTCAAATTAGAAAGGTAGTAAAATAGTCTCTTTGCAAATGACATAATCATATATATAGAAAATCCTAAAGACTCAACCAGAACACTGTTAGAACTAATACACAAAGTCAATAAATTTGCAGAATACAAAATCAACAAACAAAAACTAGCTACATTCCTATACAGCAACTATGAACTCAGAAATAGAAACTAAGAAAATAATGCCATTACAATAGCACCAAAAAATAAAATATTTAGTAATAAATTTTACCAAGAAGGTAAAATATCTATACACTGAAAATTATAAAATACCTATAAAAGAAACTAAAGAAGATAAAAATCAATAGAAAAGTATCCTGTGTTCATGAATTGGAAGAATTAATATTGCTACAATGTCACATAACCAAAGTGATATACAGATTCAGTGTAATCCCTACCAAATTCCAATGAAATTTTTCACAGAAACACAAAAAACAACCTAAAATCCATACATAAGGACAAAAGACCCAGACTAACCAAAGCCATCTTAAGCAAGAACAAACCTAGAGGAAACACATTACCTAATATTAAAATATACTACAAAGCTATGGCAATCAAATCAGTATGATACCAGCATAAAAAAAGACAGTAGACTGGCTGGGCGCAGTGGTTCACGCCTGGAATCCCAGCACTTTGGGAGGCCGAGGCGGGCGGATCACCTGAGGTCAGGAGTTCGAGATCAGCCTGGGCAATACGGTGAAACCCTGTCTCTACTAAAAATACAAAATTAGCCAAGCATGGTGACACTTGCCTGCAATCCCAGCTACTCCGGAGGCAGAAGCAGGAGAATCTCTTGAACCTGGGAGGTGGAGGATGAGGTGAGCCGAGATCGCACCATTGCACTCCAGCCTTTGCAACAAGAATAAATCTCCATCTCAGCAA
>NW_012101266.1:2662583-2662897 GCF_000951045.1 Mandrillus leucophaeus | reverse complement strand
TTGGGTGCATATATATTTAGGATAGTTTGCTCTTCCTGATGAATTAATCCCTTTACCATTATGTAATGGCCTTCTTTGTCTCTTTTGATCTTTGATGGTTTAAAGTCTGTTTCATCAGAGACTAGGATTGCAACTGCTGCTTTTTTTTGTTTGTTTTCCATTTGCTTGGTAGATCTTCCTCCATTCCTTGTTTTTTGAGCCTATGTGTGTCTCTGCACATGACATGGGTCTCCTGAATACAGCAAACTGATGGGTCTTGACTCTTTATCCAATTTGCCAGTCTGTGTCTTTTAATTGGACCATTTAGTCCATTT
>NW_012101266.1:2639496-2662533 GCF_000951045.1 Mandrillus leucophaeus | reverse complement strand
TGTTAGCCAGGATGGTCTCGATCTCCTGACCTCGTGATCCGCCCGTCTCGGCCTCCCAAAGTGCTGGGATTACAGGCTTGAGCCACCGCGCCCGGCTTAGTACCTGTTTTTCCTTTCCATGTTTAGGGCTTCCTTCAGGATCTCTTGTAGGGCAGGCATTGATTATTCTAGTTATCCATTCCTCCATTCTTTCTTCAAGATTTTTAGTTTCTTTGCACCAGTTACATAGTTCCTCCTTTAGCTCTGAGAAGTTTGATTGGCTGAAGACTTCTTCTCTCAACTTGTCAAAGTCATTCTCCATCCAGCTTTGCTCCATTGCTGGCAATGAGCTGCGTTCCTTTGGAGGGGAAGACGCGCTCTAATTTTTTGAATTTCCAGCTTTTCTGCACTGCTTTTTCCCCATCTTTGTGGTTTTATCTGCCTTTGGTCTTTGATGATGGTGACATACTGATGGGGTTTTGGTGTGGGTGTCCATTCTGTTTGTTAGTTTTCCTTCTAACAGTCAGGACCCTCAGCTGTAGGTCTGTTGAAGTTTGCTTGAGGTCCACTCCAGACCTGTTTGCCTGGGTATCAGCAGCGGAGGCTGCAGAAGATAGAATATTACTGAACAGCAAGTGTTGCTGTCTGATTCTTGCTCTGGAAGCTTCATCTCAGGGCTGTACCCTACCGTGAGAGGTGTGAGGTGTCAGTCTGCACCTAGTGGGGGATGTCTCCCAGTTAGGCTACTCAGGGGTCAGAGACCCACTTGAGCAGGCAGTCTGTCCATTCTCAGATCTCAACCTCCATGCTGGGAGATCCACTGCTCTCTTCAAAGCAGTCAGACAGGAGCATTTATCTCTGCTGAGGTTTCTGCTGCTTTTTGTTTAGCTATGCCCTGTCCCTAAAGGAAGAGTCTACAGAGGCAGGCAGGCAGGCCTCCTTGTGCTGTGGTGGGCTCTACCCAATTCGAGTTTCCCGGCAGCTTTTTTCCATATGATCATTTTAATAGATGCTAAAAAGCATTTGATGAAATTCAATATATCCTTATGATAAAATCCCTCAACAAACTGGGCATAGAAGAAACATACCTCAAAATAACTAAGGCCATATGTAACAAAACCACAGCTAACACTGCATGAAATGGGGGAAAATGAAAAACCTTTTCTTTAAGATCTGGAACAAGATAAAGATGTCCACTTTCACCACTTCTATTCAACATAATACTGGAAGTCTTTTCCAGAGGAATTAGACAAGTAAAAGAAATAAAGGGTATCCAAACTGGAAAGGAAGAAATCAAATTAGCTTTGCTTGCAGAAGACATGATCTTATACTTGGAAAAACCTATTTTCCACCAAAGAACTGAGAGAACTGATCAACAAATTCATCAAAGTTGCAGGATACAAAATCAACTGCAAAACTTAGTAGCATTTATATAAGCAAATGACAAACCATCTGAAAAAGAAATCAAGAAAACAATCCTATTTGCAATAGCTACAAAGAATGTAAAATACCTAGAAATCAATTTAATTAAAGAAGTGAAAGATCTATACAAGAAAAACTATAAAACACCAATGAAAGAAATTGAAGAGAACACACGCAAAAAAGGAAAGATATCCCATGCTCATGGATTGAAAGAATTAATGTTATCAAAATGTTCCTACTACCCAAAGCAATATACAAAGTCAATATACCAGTGATAAAATACCAATAACATTCTTCACAGACAGAAAAGAAATAATCCTAAAATTGATAAGGAACCACAAAAAAAAACCCTCAAATACCCAAACCAATCCAAAAGTAATCCAAAATAGTAAAAGGAACAAAGCTGAAGACATGACATTATCTGACTTCAAAATATACCACAAAGCTATAATAGCCAAATCAGGATGATGCTGACATAGAAACAGACACATAGACCAATGGAACAGAACAGAAGACACAGATATAAATCCCCACATTTATAGCCAACTCATTTTCAAAAAAGGCACCAAGAACACACAACGAGCAAAGGACAATCTCAGTAAATGGTGAGCTAGACATAGTGGTGCACGCCTGTAGTCCTGTCTGTTTGGGAGGATTTGGTGGGAGGACTGTTTGAGCCCAGTAGTTTGAGGCTATTGTGAGTGGTAATTGTGGCACTGTACTCCTGTCTGGGCAACAGAACCAACCATTGACTCTAAAAAAATAAAAAATAAAAAAATAGTGCTGTGTAAACTGAATAACCATATGCAGAAGAAAGAAACTATACTCCTATCTCTCAACACACACAAAAATAAAATCAAAATTGATTAAAGAGTTAAATATAAGACTTGAAACTATGAAACTACTAGAAAAACCACATTGGTGAAATGCTTCAGGTCATTGGTCTAAGAAAGATTTATTTATGTAAAACTACAACAGCACAGGCAAGCTAAGCAGAAATAGACAAATGAGATCACATAAAGCTAAAAAGCTTCTGCACATCAAAGGACACAACAAAGTGAAGAGATAACCCACAGAACGGGAGAAAATATTTGCCAACTATCCATCTGACAAGGGATTAATAAACAGAATATGTAAGAAGCTTCAACAAATCAGTAACAAAAAACATAAATAATTCTGTTAAAAAATGGGCCAAAGACCTAAATAGATACTTCTCAAAATAAGACATACACACAGCCTACAGGTATATGAACAAATGCTCAACATTACTAATCATCAAAGAAAAGCAAAACAAAACCACAATGAAATATCATTTCTCCCCAGTTAAAAGGGCTTTTATCAAGAAGACATGAAATAACAGATAATGGCAAAGATACAGAGAAAGGGGAACCCCCATACACTGTTGGTGGGAATGTAAATTAGTACAGCCACTATGAAGAACAGTATGGAGGTTCCCCAAAAAACTAAAAACAGAACTACCATATGATCTAGCAATTCTTCTATTGAGTATACATCCAAAAGGAAATCAATACATCCGAAAGACATCTGCGCTCCGTGTTTACTGTAGCACTTTGCAATAGCCAAAATATGGAATTAACCTAAGTGTCTATATACAGATGAATAGATACAGAAAATGTGGTGTATGTGCACAATGGAACATTACTCAGTTATAAAAAATGAAATCCTGTCATTTGCAACAACATAGATGGACTTGGAGGTTATTAAGTGAAAAAAGCCAAGCCCAGAAAGACAAATGTCTCGTGTTCTCACACATATGTGGAAGCTAAAAAAGTGGATCTCATGAAGATTGAGAGTAGACCAATGGTTATCAGAGGCTGGAAAGGGTAGGGAGTATGAGGGGATGTAGAAAAGTTGATTAATGGGTACAAATACACAGTTTGGTAGAATATATAAGGCCTACTGTTTGATAGATCAATATGGTGACTATAGTATACAATAATCCATTGTATTTTCAAAATAGCTACAGGAGAAAAATTTGAATGATTTCCACATAAAGAAGACAAATTTAAGGTGATGGATATCACAATTTCACTGATTTGACCTTTACAACTCATATGAATGCATTAAATTATTACATGTACGCCCTCCCTCACCCCACCCCCTAAAAAAAAGAAATATAGAAGTAAGTGGCAAAAAAAAAAAAAACACCTCTGGGGAAAAGGATTGGGGGTGGTAATGGGTGTAAACACACAACACTATATTTCTGTTATAAACTTCTTTTCATTTTTATACTCTATATGTATTTAACTTACATACCAAAATAAGTTACAGAAAAAAATAATAATTCTAATATTTTCTTTTAGAACCCAGAGGATAGTGAACTAAACTGTGTATACTCTACTTTGGAGACAACCATTTTAAACAATATGACAAATAAGAACCTATTTCAACAGCAAAACCTCCTAGGAGCTCTGTAACTGAGAAGAGGTCATAGAAAGAGAATACAGAGAGAATACTCCAGACATCTCAAATAATGCATGAAAGACCTTTCATACTGAACCATGTAGTCTGCCTAGACTGAGCTCTAGGAATCCAGCAGTCCAGTGTCCTTTCCCTGCACAAAAACAGAGATTCTCATTTCATGGTGTGCAGAAAAACCACCTGGGGCATTAGTTAAAAATGGAGACTCCATACTCTGCAAGGCTCCAAAGATTTCTATTCAATAGAGAATACAACATTGGAACCCAGGAATCTTCACTTTTACAATCACCACAGGTGATTTTATGACTTTGATGCCCAGATCTTAAGAAAGAATGTCAGGTGCTCTTCCTAAGTTCCATGCTGTAGGGCAGGGATTGGCAAACTTTCTCTGTAAAGTACCAGATAGTTAATATTTTAGGCTTCAACAGTCATACAGTTTCTATTGCAATTACTCATCTTCACTGAAAGCAGCCATGGATCATACGTAAATGAATGAATGTTACTATGTACCAATAACAATGTAGTTATGGACACTGAAATTTGGATTTTATATTATTCTGACATGTCACTAAAACTTATTCTTCTTTGGATTTTTTTTAACTACTTAAAAGTATAAAAAAAAAATTCTTAGCTCCAGGGCTGTAAGAAAACAAGTATGGGACTGATTTGCCATCAGGCAGTAATTTGCTGATGAAAGGTGACAACCAATGAGTGCATGGGGGCAAGGAAGCTCCAGAAACCAGAGTTAGAAAATAAATCATTCATTCTCCTTGTCATTCATTTGATAATATTTATATATGACAATATTGGATATAAGGATTAATAAAATTATTTAATTACATGAAGCTGTTTTAGAGACACTGACCCCTGTAATTAAATGTATGTTCATAAGCATCAGTTTTTAGGGTTATATACAGAAGTATTCCTATGACCAGAATATTAGGATAATTCTTTCCTCAGAGTTAAGGCTTCCATAAAGATGGTCTGGCGTCTGTGAGGTTTTACTTGTCTTATATTTTCAAGCACCCACAGTTAGATTAGCAAGCATTCCAATTAAAGTTTAGCTTCTAAATCACCTAATTAAGCTTTTTTCTCTTTAATGTTTAATATAAAAATACATAGACCAGGCTGACATATATCACAATGTTTACCATCAATTTTTATCATTATTCTAGATTGTTTTGTGACTAACCAAATAAACTAATCTGTATATTTTTGTATCTTCAAGTTATAAATGGAAGTGTTTTGAAGGAATATAATCATTTAAGATGACTTCAGAAATAAAATGTGTATATTAAGGGCTCAAATTATATATCTTTGATTTTATCATGAAAAGTGATTAATGATTCCAAAATTTAGTGCAACTTAATGGTCTGTTAGAGCTTAAAAATAAAAAAGCAGCAGATACTTCTGCACAGCTTTTGCAGACCTCAGTCAACACTGAAATAATAATGTGGCCTTGGAAATGAATCTGTCTACAATCTGTTAGCAGCTCTGCCCCATTTTCCTCTTAGGTACCACTTCACATGCAGATAAACAGTTTTCAAAAAAACAGTGAAACTTTGATTTGTCCCATTCTGAGTGATTCTTACTGATTTGATTAATTATCCAACCTTAAAATTCCTTGAAAGACACTCAAAAATTATGCAAATGTCAACAGCAGTCAGCAGAGCAGATGTGTAGAAATGTAGACAAGAAAAGGCGGCGCTGGCATTTCAACTCTATCCTCGGTTTGTCTCATAGGTACCCTGTGTTATTTCCAATTCGGTCTGAATTATTCCCTGAAATCTCCCTCCTCTCCCTTTCTTTCAATCTCCTCTCCTTCATTCACTCACTCTCATTTACTGTTCCACACCCACCCTACTCTTGATGCTCTCCAGAAAGGCTAGCCCCTTCAACATTTTTACATTCATCTTCCAACATTAGATTACTTCTTCAGATGCTCACTCTATAACACTTTTAACACACTCTTTCAATTAGGAGTAAAAATAAAAAGAAAAGAAAACATTAAGATCTCACATAAAAACTCTTCCAATTTATAGGAAAACAACAGAAATATAACCACTTTTGCTTTAGTCTCTGTCATGAATCGCCAATATCCCCTATAAACATTAACTAGAGAGATAAAAACAATGATGGAGTGAATGCTGTGGATCCTGCCTACAATCTTAGCACTTTGGGAGGCTGAGGCCAAAATGCTTGAGGCCAAGACTTCAAGGCCAGCCTGAGCAACATAGCAAGACCCCATCTCTACAAACATTTTTTTTTTTTAATTAATCAGATGTGTTGGCACGTGCCTGTAGTCCCAGCTACTTGGAAAGCTGAGGTGGAAGAATCACTTGAGCCCAGGAGTTCAAGGCTGCAGTGAGTCATGATCATGCCACTGCACTCTAGCCTGGGCAACAGAGCAAGACCCTAATTCAAAAAATAAATAAATATAACAATGGAAGGTGAGCTGCCTCTGAATCTGAGATTGATTAGATTCAGTGCTTCATAGAGTTTCACTGATCTGCTGCTTCTGTTGTCCCTTATGATAGTACTAATAAACTCTTAGAGTCTATTCATTCTTTAGTTGGTTGCTATACATTCCTTAGTGTCTGTTCAAGATAGACACTATTCCTTCAAACCAATTTGTTTATTATTCCTATATAATGGAAATTTTTCTCAAGTACTCCAATCAGAAATAAAAGCATGTAAAATGTTTCAAGTGCAGACAGAAGCAGCAGACTATGTCTATATTAACGCTGCCTCAGCCACAAGGAACAAAGATTCTCAACCAAGCAACTCAGTTCAAATTTAACTACTGAAATATGATCTTTTTTTAAAACCAAAAAGACATGTACATCTGAGAAACCTCCATATTCACAGAAAAACTGAAAAAATCCTTAAACATATACAATATTATTTTATTCCATTTCTGTACCATTAGATCAGACAGATGTGTTGAGAGTAATATGTCAGCATCTATACCTACAACAAACAACCTATAGAATAGTGATAGGAGCATGAAAGTGTCTTTCTTAGCATCTTCTTTGACTAGGAGGACCTCCATCTGACTGTTTCCATGAAGGAATATGGGCCCAGTGAGGACAAATCTTTTAATTTTTGAAAGACGCCAGAAATCTGGATCTTTAAAGTGAGATTACCCAACATGAAATGCTAGTAACTAATTTTTAAACAATTAAATAAGTGCGCATGTTGCTTTTAAAAAATGTTAGTCCATGGGCTACCAGTCTGTCATATCTACTCTAAAGAAATTATTCATCATAGCCCTTCCAACTCTATCATCATGGAGCAATTCTTGAATGAATGAGCAAATCTTGAATAAGTCTGTGATAAAACCAAAGCAAGAATTATGTCCCATCTTTCACCTTCCTTAGGACTAATGATGGCATATTTTGGTAAGAGGAATATGGGACCATGATTAGAAGTGGACTAAGGAATCACTCACTTTCTTCTATTCATGATCACCTTAGTGTGTGAGAGATAAAGATGAAGTAGGCTGAGAATGCTCTGTAGAGTCTCACAGAAAGGTAGCTGGCCTCTTGGAGAAAGATGATTTAGCAAACATCTGTATAGAATGATGAGGTGATAGAACAGAGCTAAAGGTCAAGGTACCACCATGTCATACATCTGTAACCCTAAGGCTTAGATCCCAGCTCCTGGTCTTGCCAGGGAAAGGGCTAGTGTTTCCCCCACAATAATTCATCTTTAAACCCCACATTCCAAGAGCTGAGTATCTTGCTAGGAGCCTACCATCCAGCCATATTATGTGCCATGTTATATTTCTGTGCACAGTTCCAGAGGTGAAGGACAATGAGGAACTGCATACCTCCTACCGCTCCTCTCCTCTTGTCTCCAACAGATGCTATTACAGGCCTAGGTGCACTGTCAGGTCACTCAATCTTGCAAGGCCTTTAAATGGACCCAGCAGAGGCTTCAGAAAGGAAGCGAGGAGAAGCTCAATATGCAGGTTGAGGTTTTTAAATCAGAATGATGAAAGGAGATTCTTTGTGGTTTGAATACGATCAAGCCCAGTTACCTAGGATTGAAGGTTAAATGGTGATTAAGGCAGGACAGAAACATAACCACAAATGCATTTACTAGCAATTCCCCTGAGTCAGAACTCTCAGTAATAGGTGACAAAACAGGGTCCAATGAAAGGAAAGTGAGCTGGGATTCACAACTAACAGTGGGAAGCTAATTATTTCTATTGTAGAAAAGAAGATTGCCTAAGGCAAAGAATGCTGCAACATCACAATCTGCAGCTACATCATCAGCCAAGTTCAGTTAGTAAAGTCTATTGTTCTTCTACATTCCTGCTGTTTCAGCTCAGAGTAAAAATGACTGATTATAATACTGGTCAAAAAACAGTAAGTTTTCCTTGAAAGATATTTTGTCCTATTAAAAGCAGTTTATACAGATAAAGTCATGTCAGTGTAGGGCTTTGGCGCTCTCCAAAAGGTTTAAAGTAAGAAGAAATGATGTCCACAAACTAGGCATAAACTGGTAAATTGTCTAATCACCCACAAGATACTTGAAAAATTTTTTTAATTTGAAATTTTTATAAAAATGGGGTTTTGCCATGTTACCTAGGCTAGCCTCAAATTCCTGTGCTCAGGCAATTCACCCACTTTGTCCTCTCAAAGTGCTGAGATTACAGGCGTGAGCCACTGTGCCTGGCTAAGACCTGTGAAAATTTTCAACATGAAAACGTTGAAAAGGTAAGATTTAGTTCATTAAGACAGATTGGATTCTTGATAAAATGAAAATAAAGATGACTGTGAAATTAAAATTAACATGATAAAGACTGGTAATTCCTTTGTTATAGACGTTGAGCAAAAAAACGAAGACTTGATATTTTTGGCCAAAAAATTTAGTGGTACAGTACAGAAATTAATCACTAATGAACAAATCAGAATGAATCCCCAATATCCTGAAGTTTTATAATGTTCAAGTGCTAGACTCATAGGTAGTGTAAATGTTGACTTTTTGTTTTAAATCAGTGGAATACTTCACAAAGAATTCGTGCTACACAGGTAATTAGGCTTGATGGACAGAAATGGTGAAGTGTTTGGGTTTTCTTAGTAATTCAAAAGAAACAAACTATAACGTCTTCACCATACTTTCACAGTAAAACTAGGTGAATTTCAATTTTCTTCATATTCTGAGCTAAAATTTTTGAATACTTTAATAAACCAAAATGAACAATCAAGAGATAATTTTCTTACCTTTCCAAATGTGAAAAAAGGGGTTTTGGTTCTAAGCACAATTCCAGGGAACATTACTAAAATATTGCAGAATACGTGTACAACCTCCCAATCTTATTACTCTGATGACAATGCTCCTTTGGATGTTTATAACCAGGTATATTTTTAAGAAATCACTTTAATAATTTTATTTAAAATTTTCTACCACCAGTATTTTATAAAGGAATCTGTATGGCTTAGGGAGAGGATGGATATTCTTGAGATCGATGGTTACAGGTGTAGAACTTTATAGGGCTAGAACTCTTCCTTGTCTGAACTATACTTATACCCCTCTTCTCTCTTGTTACCACCTGTTTACAAGGGTCTCTGTAGACTAGTAAACACTTTTTTCTTCGTTTGTCATATATGTTTGACCCTTTTGAGAAAACACATTCATTTTTCATCATGAGCTCCAGAAATGCAATGAAGAAATCTCCCCATCTAGAAAGGCAACCCTGATATCATTCACAGGATGTGAGGATCCTGGGCAGCATACACATGATCCCAAGTACCTTTTCTGCACAGTGGGGATCAGTGTTAGCTGCCTGCTCCAGGATCCGTGTTTCCTCTGTCTGGTGTAACTGCTAATCTAACTGTTAAGTGCCCTTCAGGGTTTCTCTTCTGCTAGTCACAAGTTTTTCCAATAGTTCTCCTTGGCTTGGGTAACTCCCTGAACTCTAACACTATGACAAACCATTAGCTGGTTCATCTTCAACACTCAGCTGGAGATAGTCATAATACATTGTCAAGGGGGAGTAATTGGGGAATGAATAGTAAGTGTAAAGCCCTTAAGCAATAAATGTCACCTTTTCCTCAAAAGGCACCATACACATTTTAAAATTCAGCATATAGCAAGGACCATTGTTTCTCTTTGCTATTCCTGACTTTTGAGCAAGTCAGACAAGTTGAGAGTACAATACTCGATATTATGATATAGATTTTATTATTCATTTCCTACTTAAAAGGAGTGGGAAGATCCACTATTGACATTATGTTTAAGGTGCTGCCACAGAATCTGTTCCAGAATTTCTACGAGAATTTTAAAATCTGAGAATCAGGAGCCCAGTTTGCAATAAAATCAGGCTAAGTTCTCTACAAATTAGAGAGAACTTTTGGGGAACTTTTTTAAATACATGGGCAAACAAGTTGAAAGAGGAGAAAGAAGTTCTCATTGGAGTCTCAAACTCCTGGGAAAAAAACCCTGTAACTTGTGAAATACTAGGATTGTGTACAGTTGATTGGTAGGATCCTAGCAATGCACAATGAGAATTTTCTTTGTAAATTAGAAAACTTGGGTTTCATATTTTTATCATTTGAGAAAATCTTTTGTAAAAAAAAAAAATATATATATATATATATTAGAGATCTATGAGCCATTACTTACCTTACTTACTCCTCATATATACTCCATGCAGGCCTAAGATAACAAGTTAAAAGTAGCTGTCAGATGTATAATGCCCCATTAATTAGCAATTATTTTAGGATTCTTCATATATCATCCCATTTTAATTTTCCATATTACGACAATATACTTGAGGGCTCTGTATTCCATAACTTAATTTCAGAAATTTTTTTTGCATGTTTGATAAATATTTAAATGAATTTAAGAAAAAAGATTATTAGCTTCAAAAAATATATCACTTCCTTTGGAAGGGGTGTGTGTGTGTGTCTGTGTGTGTGCTCATGTACATGTGTGTTTATGCATAGTGCTGTTCTTATAACCAAGAAGTATTTTTTTAATTTTACCTTTTGGGGAATTTCTGTATTCACATCAAGTAATGCTGGTACAACTCCAGACAGCAAGCTCTCAAGCTCCTTCAGGTTCTATTTTTAAAGAGATTGTTTTGACAGCTCTAATTATGGCATACAGAAATGCCAGTTGGGTAGCTGAACTTGCATTTCAAAGACTAACCTTCAAGAATTGATTTATTAAATATGAAATATGAGCATTAAGAATATCATACATTTTACATAGAATATTTGGGTTCCAACATGATTTATTCTCTGGAATCAGTGGTCAGTCCAATCTCTTGCTACTGTCTTACCTGAATTATGCACTAGGCAGGACATTTTCATGTAGAAAGGAGCAAATAACTAGAACAACCTCTCTGCAGGAAGGCCCTGATAACACATATTACACTTCTTTTTCTGAACTATACTCTCGTGATAATAAACTGAAGTAGGTTAAGAAAAGAAAATTAATTTTATTATAAGAAACATCGAATGAAGCTTTTATTCACTTATGACAGAGATTTACCACATGGTGAGAATAACATTCTGGACTCAAAGAAAAATTCAGATTCTATTCCCCACTCAAAAAGGAAGTAGATGTGACATGGATTTTAAGGTGATAAATTAGGGAATTAACGATTAGATCACAAGGATTGAGACAAATATTTTAATCTAACAAGTATATATAAGATATTACTGTTGTTATATCCTTCCTTACAAAGACCAAGATAGGATTAAAGGATTTACTAAAGACTACTGATGCCTACCACTGCGATGAAAAGTAAAAGAAAAGTTAATAGGTCATTTGACTGGAATTAACATTGTTTTTTTCACCTAGACATTTATATCTACAAAAAAAGTATTAACGGGATAGTCATGTCATACAAGGTGGCTTTCTTCTTTTAAGAACAAAGTTTATTTTAGGAATAAATATCTATGTGAAAATATCCTAGCCCTATTAATTTTTCCTACCTAAACCCCAAAATATTGGAAAATCCAAGTAGCTAGATTTTTTTTTTGCATACATCATTGTAAAATTAGCCATTTTGATGACCCTGAAACAGTGCTCCAGCACTCCGAAATACAATTTGAGTTAGAAAAATACCGATCATGATCGGTAACTTTTCAATGTTAAATATATTTAAATTATTTGAAAATGGATACACTGTGTGCATCTTAACTCTTAAATAACTAATGCAAATAGCAAGAATAATGTTCTCCAACCATTCTAAATAAATGCAAGTTGTACTGTACTTTTAGAGCTGTCAATAAATCTTCAAGAGTGAAACTCAAGGAATTCTCCTTTTGCAAGGTTTGTTTTGATGGCTCCCAGTAGATGGACTAGAGCAAAATCCATCTTACGAGATGAAGGAAGGGAGCCCATTTGTTTTATTATTCAGAATAGTCTCTTCTGTATCTTTATCTTAGATGCAAAAAAGGACTTCTGTACCTTACCGAAGAAATTCAGATATTTCTTTGCAGCAGTAAACATGAACTGGCTTATTTTTTCTAATTCACGCTAAAATAAGTATCCCTATTCTATACTAAACATGTATGATGTCAAGATATTTTAAACACCAAGAACAAAATTTCCTTTTAAAAACTATACTATTCCTTAGTTATTCATTAATTTGACAACTATTCACATTGAACATTAAGGGCTAAGCAATATGGTAGACACGTGAGGAGACAATGGCAAGCAAAAACTTGGCAGAACTTGCGGTGCAGTCAAGGAGATGGATATTAATCAAATAGTTACCCAAATAAAAAATACTGTACCTGCAAAATGGTATCTGTATTAGTCCATTCTCATGCTGCTAATAAAGACATATGCAAGACTGGGTAATTTATAAAGGAAAGAGGTTTAATTGACTCTCAGTTCAGCATGGTTGGGGAGGCCTCGGGAAACTTACAATCCTGGTGGAAGGGGGCACAAACACATCCTTTTTCATATGGCAGCAGCAAGGAGAAGAATGAGCAAAGAGGGAAAACTCCCTTATAAAACCATCAGACCTCATGACAACTCACTCACTACCATGAGAACAGCAGCATAGGGGTAACTGCCCCCATGATTGAATTACCTCCCACCAGGTCCTTCTCGTGACACATGGGGATTACGAGAACTACAATTCAAGATGAGATCTGGGTGGAGACACAGCCAGACCCTATCAGTATCAAAGAGAACATAGCCTTATGTAAAGTGTGTATAATAGGGCTATGTGACTTGATGACATTAGGAAGGCTCTATCAAGAAAGCTGTTAGTAACCCACCATCGGAAGGATGTTAGACACTAACCAGGCCAATAAGAAAGCAAAAGCATGAAAGAGAGAAAGATACAACATGTGCAAATGTCTTAGAGTGGGAGGGAACATGGCAAATATGAGGACCTAAAAGATGATATTCTGTATCTGGGAGAGAAAGGGTAGCAAAGAAGGGAACATGGCACAAGATGAGGCTGTAGATGCAGGTTGACCATATAGAGTATTTTAGCACATATTATGCTTTGGCTTTGTTTTTATTAAGTGCAATAAGAAGCCATTAAAGATGTTCGATAAGAGACATACCTCCACTTTCCATTCTTTTATCCTAACTACCTACAGGCTTTCCACTGACCTTTCTCTCACCGTGTTCCAGGGAAAACAGAATGCTTTATCTAATAATCAATTTGGGAAGAATATCTAGACATGAGTAGTTCAACTCAAAAATCCTTCTTCCCTTTGCAAGTAGGCATGCCTCAGAAGAAATTACAATGTAAATCTTAGTTTGGCAGACCTCCAATGAAGGCAGGCTACCTGGTCCAGCACTGGCCAGGGATGGGTGCGCAAATCTACCTGATTCTGAAGCAGAGTTTTCTATTTAGTTCTCAAGTAAACTACATTCTCTATGCACCACCTGCAGTGATAAGGATAATATTTTCGTTCTTCTTTTACTTCTATTCCTTGTTTTATTATATTGTTTATAATCCAGGCAAAAAGAGGCATGCTGTTTATTAGAGGACCCCTCAGAGACTCAGCAGAACAGTTCTGATGAGGGAGGCTACATGATAAAAGAAGAAATGGATGAAATAGTCGTTGAGAAGAGCAGAAGAGTAACTTAAGAGAAAAGTAAGTACAAATTAGACAAATATGGTGGCCTTTCTTGATGTTGATAATGGATTGATAATACTATCAGTGTCCTCTCTTTAAACTTTTTTTTTAGCACACTCATCTCTTTAAGAGACGTATAAAACAGTCAATACTTGGTCTCAGCCAGGGTTATAGTTTTGCTAGATAATGTGACTTGAAGAAAGAGGGGCACAGGATTTCAGGATATTGGCAAGAGTTTATCAGTTAATTTACTGCTGGATTTCCAATGCTTAGATCAGTGCCTGACAGTTATTAGATGCTAAACATATATTTGTTGAATGAATGAATAAGATGGTTTAGAAAATAAAGTCGGGGTCTGATTGAGCAAAAGACAGTACAGGGATAAATGAACTGGAAGACTTTCTGAGGTCAAAGAAGGATTACAGTGAAACTATTAATACCTGAACAAGAGGGAAGAAGGGAGATGGTAAGATACTAAAAGATCATTTTCAAGTTATAGCATTTACAAGTTAAATGGTGGAACACAGGGCAGTGAAATGGGAGGTTGAGGAAAAGTGGAGGAAGTTTTGAGGATGTGGAGGTTAAAAATCTTGGAGACCATAACAAGATCTCAAGAAGGCTGATATCAATACCTGGAAGGGGCAGAAAGAGTATAACACCTGATGCCCCTTCTTCATTCAGTGGGGAATGAAGGAATTGGTATTTCATTAATAATTGGTAAAAAGAGAAAGAAAAAAATTATTGCCTAATTCATGTCAGTATTTCTTGTAAATCTTCATCAATTCTACTCCTATCTCAGTTGAACTCCTTCTTATCCTTAGGTTTATGATCCAGTTATAACTTTTAGCCAGGATTCATTTCTTTGAACTTAAATATTTGAGTGTACATGAGATGAGTCCAATAAAGTACTAACAAAGTTGTACTTGTAGGATTACCAATGTCATCAAACTGGGATATGAATGAAGCATGGTGAGAATACAGGACAATTTATCACACAGCACAGAAAGTAGGGTGTGATAGTTAATATGAAAGGCTCAGGAGTCATAAAAACCTAAGTTCCAATGCTGATTATACCACCATTTGCTAGGATTTGCCATTTTCTTTAAAATCTAGGAAAAAAAAAAGGCCTCAGCTTCCTCATTTGTAAAATGCATCTAACAACAGAACAAACTTTAGAGTTCATTATGAATATTAAATGAAATAATGCACTTAAAAACTTTGTAGGATCTAAATACATACGAAACATTTATTATTGGTTTTTATTTTGCAACGATTAAAGTATTTTAAAAGAAATACAAAATATCTTACTACATACGTACCTATATCTGTGTGTGTGTATGTGTGTGTGTGTGTATACACTATCAAAGAGTACAGAAGAGCTGATAATAAATAGCAACAGTCTTCTTCCCTGCTTCTCTGGATACAAGTCCTTCACCATATATGTGACTTGTAAGTATTTTCTCACAGTTTGTGTCTTATCTTTCAAAGAGAAGGAATCTTAATTTTGATACCAATATGTTCATTTTTTCTTTTATAGATCATACTTTTGGTGTTGCATCTGAGACATTTTAGACAAATACAAGGTCACAAAGATTTTCTCTGTTTTCTTTTAAAAATTTTATAGTTTGAGGTCTTACATTGATGTCTAGGATCCATTTACAGTTGACTTCTGTATAAAATATGATGTTTACATAGAAGTTACATGTGTGTATTAAATTGTTCTGGCATTATTTGTTGAAAAGACTATCCTCTCTTACTGAATTGCATCGTACCTTTTCAGAATCATCTTTTATTTTTAAAACTTTTTTTTTTTTTTAGATGGAGTCTCACTCTGTTGCTCAGTTGGAGTGCAGTGGTGCGATCTCAGCTCACTGAAACCTCCACCTCCCACATTCAAGTGATTCTCCTGCCTCAGCCTCCCAAGTAGCTGGGACTACAGGCGCACACCACCACAACAGGCTAATTTTTCACATTTTTAGTAGAGACGAGATTTCATCATGTTATCCAGGATGGTCTCGATCTCCTGACCTTGTGATCCACTCACCTCAGCCTCACAAAGTGCTGCGATTACAGGCATAAGCCACTGCGCCTAGCCTTAAAAACACTTTTGAAACTTCTGCTATAACAAGATATTCCAGGTTTATTCATGTACATTCTCTACTCCAGTCCTAGAATTAGCTATTTCTCCAGAGAGTGCTGGCTATTTTTAATAAGAAATATGTGTGTACTTCTTTACAGAATTTTGCTGGAAGTCCCACCCAACAACTTTCTTTTTTATATCATCCATACCCAGCTGCAAAAGATGCTAGACAATATAATTTTTTAGTGTGGTAGACTTTCTAGAGTACTGTTGTTATGGAATAAAGATAAGCTACATATTATGAGGCAATTTACATTTGTTCATAAGTTGAATAATGTGATAGAGAATAAATTCTTAAGACCAAAAGCACAACTTACATTGATACAGTTGATAACATTACAATTAAATTTACTCTAGAATATATACTATTCTCAAAATATAGTCACAGTAGGAGAAGATTTATAACTTTCAAAAGAGAACTGGTGTCAAAATCAACAGAAGCCACACCTCATGAACCTTATCCACTGATAGGATTAATATAGATCCAGATATCATGGATTTTGAGCTGATGCCATAATTACATGAGTCTTTTTGGGATCATGGAAAGGAATTAGTGAGTCTTGAATATGGAAGGATGTGAATTGTTGCTCCAAAGGCAAACTGAGGTAAGCTGTCTGCAAAAATAGCTGCCAAGAATTCCTACCATTCCCATATGTGTATGCCAGTCTTTTTGTCAAGAGATCGACTTTATATCCTTGTTTGAAACTCAGATCCCCTCATAACTTCTATCAGCTGCTAGAATATGGTAGGAATTACGTTGTGTGAATTCCAAGACCTCAGCTACAAGAGGGCTGGAAGCTTCTGCTTTCATTCCCTTGGGGGCCTGAGGCACCAATGTCAAGTAGTCTGGCCATGCTGTTCCATAGGTCACATGGAAAAAGGCCAAGAGAGCCTGTTTCAGCCATTACAGCTGAAGCAAAAGACATGTAAATGAAGCCATCTTGGATCATCTAGCTCTAGTCAAGTCTTCATATGACTACAGCTGTAAGAGCAATCTCATAACACTAGGAGAGGAAAAGCATACTTGAGACTAGTCCAACTGAGCACAATACAGCTATCAAAATAATGAGCAAACAAATGGTGGTTGCTTTAAAGCATTAAGTTTGAGGTGGTTTCTTACAAAGTAGTAGATATCTACGTGCGATGATATTTGAGTCATGTAAATAACTGCCAAAGAGCAACTTCAGTAGAGGAGGATCTTAATAATCAGGTGGACAAGATGACACCATCTATGGCTGTTAGTCTTTTTCCCCAGCCACGCATGCCCTTGCCCAATTGGCCCATGAACAAAGTGACCATAAAGACAAGGATATAAATTACACATGGGCTCAGCAACATGGATTTTCATTTCCCAAGGTTGATCTAACTACCGTCACTGCTGAGTACCAAAAATGCCAATAACAGAGACCAACATTTAACTCCATACCATTCCATGACTAGTTCAGCCAGTCACTTAGTGCCAGGTTGATTATACTGGACTACTTCCATCACAGGAAGCTCAGTGCTTTCTTCTCACTGAAACAGACATTTACCATGGACATAAATTTGTCTTCTCTGCCTGCAATGCTTCTGCCAAAACAACCATCTGTGGACTTAAGAGAAACACATATTCACTACTGTGATATTCCACATAGCATTGTTACTGACCAGGAAACTTCTTTTGTAGCAAATGAAATCTGGCAATAGGTTCTTGCTTATGGAACTCACTGGTATTACCACATTTCCCATCACCCTGAAGCAGATGGCCTGATAAAATAAAATAATCAAATCATTTGAAAATTCAGTTACAGCACAGTAGGATAACTGTATGGCTGAGATAATGTCCTCCAGAAGGTGGTACATGTCCTGAATCAGCAACAAAAATATGGTACCATTTCTCCAATTGCTAGGATCCATGGCTCTAGGAATCACAGGGGTAGAGGTGGGAATGACTCCTCCTTAACCCTTAACCCCAAAGATAAACTAGCAAAATTTTTGTTTCCTGTCCCTGCAATTCTAAGGCCAACTGGTTTAGATATCTTAGTTCCCAAGGAGGGATGCTTCCATCAGGGCATACAACAGTGGTTCCACTAAACTGGAAGCTGAGACTTCCACCTAGCCATTTCAGTTCCTCACGGCAGAAAACCAACAAGCAAATAAGAGGAGGGTTATAGTACTGACTGAGGTAACTGAATCACTATCAAGGGCAACTGGGTTGCAAAATACAAAATGTGAGAGAGAAAAAGTATGTCTAGAATGAAGGAGATCCTCTACTGTGTTTCTTAGTTCTCATGTGTCCTGTGATAAAATTTAATGGAAGAGTGGCATCAGCAAAATGGCAAAATAGAAGATCCCCCAGCATCACTCCTCTCAAAAAAACAAAGCAGAAACTATTCAGAGACAAGAATACCACTCTAAATTAACAAGAACTTATGGGAGGAGCAGAGAAACTCCCTGGGCCCACAGAATGGAGAGAGGCCATGATCAGTAAGAGAAACAACCATTTCGGATTGTGCAGCCCTCTCCCCAAATCCTGTATAACAACACTCACAAAAAATTTCCCTAGACTCATGATTTCCAAAAAATTTGAGGTGAACATACAATCTCCCCAATGGTTTGAGAGTCTTTGTGGGAAGTCCACTCCTGCCCACAGGAACCACTGAGAATACCACGAGGATACTAATATTCATTCTAACCAACAGTATACTAGCTAGTGTTCCACTTCCTCTGCATCCTTGCCAGCATTTGTTATTTTTAGTCTTTTCAATAATAGTCATTTTAACTGGGCTGAGATAATATCTCATTGTGGTTTCCATTTCCATTTCCCTGATTAGTGATGTTGAGCTTTTTTTCATTTACCTGCTGGCCATCTGTATATCTTCTTTTGTGAAATGTCTATTCATAGTTATTTTGCCCATTTAGTAATTGAATTATAATTTTTTGCTATTAAGTTGTTTGAGCTCTGTATATATTCTGGTTATCAAGCTCTTCTCAGATGAGTAGTTTGCAAATATTTTCTTCCATTCTATAGGTTGTTTCTTCACTCTGTTGATTACTTTGATGTACAGAAGCTTTTTAGCTTACTGCAATCCCATTTGTCGATTTTTCCTTCTGTTGCCTGTGCTTTTGAGGTCTTACTCCAAAAACGTTTGCCCCAACAAATGTCCTGAAGTGTTTCCTCAAAGTTTTCTTCTATTAGTTTTATAGTGTGAGGTCTGTAAGTAATTCCAGCACTTTGGGAGGCCAAGGTAGGACTGCTTGAGGCTGAGAGTTCAAGACAAGCCTTGGCAACATAGCAAGGCTTGTCTCAAACTCTTGATATGTTGTTTCTACAAAAAACAAAACATTCATAGTGTCAGGTCTTAGAACTACGTTTTAATCCACTTTGATTTTTTTATATGTGGTGAGAGACAGGGATCTAGTTTCACTCTTTGGCATACAGACATTCAGTTATCCCAGCACCATTTAGTGACTTCTCATTGTTTTCCCTAATGTATGTTCTTGGTGCCTTCATTGACAGTGAGTTGGCAGTAAATGCATGGATTTGTATATTCTCTACTCTGTTCCATTGGTCTACGTGTCTGTTTTCATGTCAGTACCATGCTGATTTGGTTACTATAGATTTGTAGTATATCTTGAAGTCTGGCGGTATGATGCCTCTAGCTTCATTTTTTCTGCTCACAATTGCTTAGGCTATTTGGGGCTTTCATGGTGCCAGATGGATTTTAGATTTTTTTTTTCTATTTCTGTGAAAAATGTCATTGGTATTAGGATAGCAATTGCATTGAATCTATAGATTGCTTTGAGTAGTATGGGCATTTTAACAATATTGATTCTTCCAGTCCATAAACATGGAATATTTTTCCATTTCTTTGTGTACTCTTCAATCTCCCTCACCAATGTTTTATAGTTTTCATTGTAGAAATCTTTCACTTCTGTGGTTAATTCTCAGGTATTTAATTTTATTTGTCACTATTGTAAATGGGACTCCTTTCTTGATTTTTCAGATTGTTTGCAGTTGGCTTACAAAATTGCTACTGATTTTTGTATTTTGATTTTGTATCCTGCAACTTGACTGAATCTGTTGATAAATTCTAAGAGTCTTTTAGTGGAGTATATAGTTTTTTCCAAATACAAGATCATATCATCTGCAAGGATAATTTGACTTCTTCCTTTCTATTTGGATGCCATTTCTTTCTTCCTCTTGTATATCCTTTCCCAGGGAGAAGATAGCATGTTTTCAGTTGTTCCATAGATACCTACATCATGGTAGACAGAAGCATTATTTTGCTATTTTCCTTATTTGGAAGTAAAGTTAAAAAGAGTGTGTGAAGGCCAAGCAAAAGGTGAACTGTGTGTGGTCACTGTATTGTCACAACATGGTTAAACTAGGAACGTTATTTCCCAGAATTCCATTTCCTGTATGCATCCCAGTTAGGGTTGGTGGCCTGAAGAGGAAGTTGCTTGAGATTTGGAAGGTGGAAGTAAAAGAAATGGCCATTATTTTCTGAAGGTCAGATAAGGTGTTAGACAAATGTAAAGCAGTCTTGCAGTTTCCAGCTTGTTCTGACTCTCCTTTCCTCTTGTTCCTGCCTGCTAGTCCACCTGACCAAGAGCAGCACTAGGCCCACTAGCAGACATCTTGACGGGAACCTACAGAGACAGTAGCTATTCTGAGGCAAATTCTCCTCACATTCCCACTTTGGTGGCCAAAAGTGCTTGGCTTCTCAGAAATTTCCTTTAAGATCTCACTTGCTCACCTATGCCAGTGCTTCAGGAGGACTGAGTAGTGACTCCTTTTCTGATCCTCTAATTCCCTCTTTTTGGATCTTCACTTTCCTAGTTCCACTCATAATTGTGTAAGGTCTAATACCTACAGTAAATCCTTTTCCATAACACTCATATTGGTTCTGTTTCCCAGACTAAACCCTAAGACAAGGCCAAAGCATAGACCATTTCTTAGTCTATTCTGTGCTGCTGTAACAGAATACCACAAACTGGGTAGTTTATAAAGAACAGAAATTTATTTTCATCACAGCTCTGGAGGCTGGGAAGTCCAAGATTGAGGAGCTGGCATCTTGTGAGTGCCTTCTTGCTGCATTATCCCATGATGGAAAGCAAAAGGGCAAGAGCCTAACAGGGGAACAAACTCACCCTTTCATAATGGTACCAACCCAGCCATGAGGGGACATTCAAACCACAGTAGATCACTTATTTTAAACTTACCTTCTAATACAGGCATACCTTAGAGATACTGTGGGTTCAGTTCCAGACCATGACAATAAAGTGAACATCACAATACTGATGATTGATTCCTTTGATCTATTATTTCTCTGAAAAGTCACCTCCTCCAGCAAGGCTTTTCCCAACTACTGTGACTAAAGTTTCATTATGCTCTCTACTATAGGAGCACTTTCATATCAGTTATCGACATCTGAAATTGTTTTATTATGCTCAACCATCAGAACTTCAACTTCTTTAATGCAGAAATTCTGTCTTCTACATCACTGTATTCTCTAATACCTAAAATCATGCCTGGCACCTAGTAAGTGCTAATTAAAATACCTATTGAATAAATGTATGGCTTATTGGGCTAATTACTGCGAATTACTAAAGAAACTAAAATCTATCTCCTAAACATAAAAGACAGAAGTTACAGAAAATGCTAATATATAGTAAAACCTGATATTTTATGGAAATCTAACCTTATTTCACTGCTAACATATTATATTTATTATCCAAATTAACAGTACATGCATGGGGAGATAATATTAACAGACTCTGCTCTTTGCTTCTAAATACAAGATATAATTCATATATTTCAAATTAAATATTTATTATATTTTAATAATGGGATTAATGAGAGCCATCAATGAAAAACTATGGCAATCACATTTTTAAAAACAATTCAAATAACTTTTCTTATTAACAATTAATAGTAAGAGCATACAACAAAAAATTATTAGTGATTTAACTATTTTTAAGTGAAAATGACATTTAGCATTATATTAGGAATTTACTATTAGATACTAGAAACCACAGATGTTTAGTTCTAAGTAAACTATTACTATATCCCATCAGCAAAGATATTAATGAACTAAGCTAAATGATGACCAATACTCTTTAAAGAAATGAAATCAATTAGCACAAGTGAAAAGTCAAAAAGTGACACTATAATTCATTTTCCCTACTTTAACTTACTAAACACTTTACAAATTAAAGAATTAGTCACTTTGTTAATGATGTATTTTACTTTAAAGATACTCATTATGCCTACTAATCTTTACTTTTACCTTATTCACTAAGTGGATTTTTTTCTTTTATAGGATACCATATATGTCTTGGATAAAACCATCTATGATTGTTTGCCACATAGAATTTGAATGTGCAAGAGTTCAGAGAGTTGCCAAAAAAGTAAGTATTAAAATATGATGCCAAAACATTGGTTTCCTTTAAATAACTATAGACAATTCTAGAAATGGAAAAAAAGGGAAGTTTACATTTTAGACTCAAAATCACGTACATTTAAAAATCTTTCTTCATTGATTTTACTAAGAGGCAACTTTAGAAATAAAGCTATTTAATGAAGCTAAAATACTAAACAATAAGTTTATAAAATTTAATGATCATATTGTAAATCATTGTCAGTTTTCCTAACAACTATTTCCCATAAAATTACATTTATATACAAAAAAATCAAGAAATTTTCCCCTTGCAAATAACACATTTGGAGGCAGAAATGAGTAAATGGTATTTGTATACAAAATCAGTAAGGAGTACTCTGTAATGAAAATAATCCTGAGGCAGGTATACTTTTTAAAAATGTTTTCATTGTTTAATATAATTCTAAGTAACAATAACAGTCTTATAGTATAATTTCTTATTCAAATAATGGTTTGTTTTTGTTTTTGTTTTTGTTTTTTTGAGACGGAGTCTCGCTCTGTCGCCCAGGCTGGAGTGCAGTGGCACGATCTCGGCTCACTGCAAGCTCCACCTCCCGGGTTCACG
>NW_012101266.1:2632372-2639291 GCF_000951045.1 Mandrillus leucophaeus | reverse complement strand
TTTTTGAGACATTGGCTCGCTCTGCCACCCAAGCTAGAGTGCAGTGGCACATCTCAGCTCACTGCAACCTCTGCCTCCCAGGTTCAAGCAATTCTCTGCCTCAGCCTCCTGAATAGCTGGGATTACAGGTGCCTGCCTGTCACTATGCGGGGCTAATTTTTGTATTTTTTGTAGAGACGAGGTTTCACCATCTTGGCCAGGCTGGTCTTGAACTCTTGACCTCGTGATTCATCCGCCTCGGCCTCCCAAAGTTCTGGAATTACAGACATGAACCACCATGCTCGGCTCAAGTGAATAATTCTTAAAAATTGAAGGACGATTACTTATTTATCTAATATGCTTTTTAGTAGAGTACAGGAGTTGCTATGATCTGAATGTTTGTGTCCCCACAAAACTCACATGTTGAAACCTTAATTCTCAAGGTATAGTATCAGGAAGTGGAACCTTTGGGGGATGATTAGGTCACAAGGGTCCCAGAGAGCTAGCTCGGTCCTTCCACTAGGTGAAGACACAGCTAGAACACACCATCCATGAACCAGTGAGTGGGCCCCTCACCAGACACCAAATCTGCTGGCACCTTGATACTGTATTTCCCAGCTTCCAGATTTAGAAGAAATAAATTTCTGTTGCTTATAAGCTACCCAGTCTCTGGTATTCTGAGATAGCAGCCAGAATGGACAAAGACAGGAGCCAAGTGATCAGCATGGTGTAAAAAGTCAGGGATTTCTAGATTTCCTGAATAATTTTTAAATATAAAATTGTAAACTGTTAGGATCACTACAGTATCTTTTGTTTAAAAACATGCTATGCAAGGATATATGAGTATTTGTATAAATAACAACAGCTAGTACATACGATAAGAATAGCAGAAAAGGAAGGGGGACAATGTAGGTGATGAAAGAGGGAGAGGAAGACCCTGGGAAGAAGGAAAAAAGTGTGACGAGAAAAGAGAGAGAATATGCTTTAAGTTAACGTAGCCAATAAAAATTTAGATTGGACAATTTAGGAGATAGTAATTCATTCTACAAAAAGCCTACTTATGGGGCAAATTAAATGCAAAGTTTCATTCCATCTACAATGCAATATTATTTATTCATAAAAATATCGATCCATACCTATTTTAAAGAAATACATCTACATAGTAAAATATAGTTATGTAAAACTTTTGAGTTTACTAAGTCGGATCTAATTTTTTACTTGTAGCATCAATAAAATTTACTTCTGAACCAGTAACAATTACATACAAGGGTGAACAATTTAGCTCCCTGAAATTCAGCATCCCTGAAATTCAATGGAAAGGATTTTCTACTAACGTGATCACATTTTTAAACCTATTTAGGGCAACAGTTGAAAACATGTGATGAAGAAACAATAAATTATACAGAAGTGCTCTTCTATATAATTTGCTGAGAGGCCAAGGCAGAAGGATCGCTTGAGGCCAGGAGTTCAGGACCAGCCTAAACAACACAGCGAGACCCCCATCTCCACAAAAATTAAATGAAATTAGTAAAATTTAAAATTAGCTGAGTGTGGTGGCATGGGGCTGAGGTTCTAGCCACTTGGGAGGCTGAGGCGGGAGGAACACGAGCCCAGGAGTTTGAGGCTGCAGTAAGCTATGATTACACCACTGCACTCCAAACTGGGTGACAGAAGGAGGCCCTGTCTCTAAAATACATAAATAAATAAATCACGAACTGGTGGTATAGTGAGGAGCTTATTCCTTCCAAAATCTTTGAAAAATATTACTGGTCATGACTAAGAAAAGTGTCTCTGGAGTCCTAAAGTCAGAGAAAATAATTTTTTCCCAATAGAATTCTCCTATTCCACATAAGAAGTCTTGTAATTCCAACCTGCAGAAAGTTGCCATGCACTGTGACTTACTACTTTGTCTAATCTAGTTCTCAACCCTTTATACTCATGTGCAAGAAACTCTCAATACCTCTCATTACACACAGTGATTTTCAACATACTATAAATGAGCTGATTAAAAGTTAGGTCACTTTATGTATAAGGAAATACTATTCTCTGAGTTACATGATTCAAGTAACTCACAAAACCATCTACACCACATCAAAGTGCAGATGGGGTAAACAAGTAATGCCTATTATCAGCTACAAATTCATAAAACTTGGAACTTCCAGGAAAATCAAGTAAATATAAAGAATCTGAATTTAAATCCAACTAATAAAATAGTAATTTTTAAAAGCCTGATTAATTTTTCAGTTAAAATACTCACATAATACTACATACTTGACAACTTTTAGTAATTAAAATAATGGCTTTTAAAACTTACTTACAGGCCGGGCGCGGTGGCTCAAGCCTGTAATCTCAGCACTTTGGGAGGCCGAGATGGGCGGATCACGAGGTCAGGAGATCAAGACCATCCTGGCTAACACGGTGAAACCTCGTCTCTACTAAAAAATACAAAAAACTAGCCGGGCGAGGTGGCGGGCGCCTGTAGTCCCAGCTACTCGGGAGGCTGAGGCAGGAGAATGGCGTGAACCTGGGAGGCGGAGCTTGCAGTGAGCTGAAATCGGGCCACTGCACTCCAGCCTGGGCGGCAGAGCGAGACTCCGTCTCAAAAAAAAAAAAAAACTTACTTACAACTATTTAATGAGAACAGGTGACTAGAGAAGCATTTTATACCACAGATGATTAAATGGACTCACCTTGTTAGGAGGTCACGAAAAAAAATAAGTAAAAAACAAGTGAAGTGAGTTAACAGGTCAGTAAAATAATTTGGAAAACTATTCATACTTCAAGAAAACTTTATACATTTCCAAGAACACTAAATTGTAAGCTTTTTAAGTCTTCAAAACTACTCTAAAATGTTTTATTTCAAAGATAAAAATAGCAATTACTCTTAAAAATCAACAAAGTAAAATTTTGAGGTACAAAATGGTATATTATGGGGTAGGGGGAGTTTTCTTTTTAAAAAGTAATAATGACGGCCGGGCACGGTGGTTCACGCCTGTAATTCCAGCACTTTGGGAGGCCGAGGCGGGTGGATCATGAGGTCAGGAGATCAAGACCATTCTGGCTAACATGGTGAAACCCCGTCTCTACTAAAAATACAAAAAATTAGCCGGGTGTGGTGGCGGGTGCCTGTAGTCTCAGCTACTCAGGAGGCTGAGGCAGGAGAATGGTGTGAACCTGGGAGGCCGAGCTTGCAGTGAGCCGAGATAGCGCCACTGCACTCCAGCCTGGGCTACAGAGTGAGACTCTGCCTCAAAAATAATAATAATAATAGCTAAAAGTTTAATATCAATGTGAAAAATTAGCCCCAAAAAGAAACTAGTATACATTATATGCTGTTTCTTTTCCAGTACACCAAATAATCATTTGATATTAGGTGCTTTACATTGTAAATCAGTTTGTTTGTTTATTTATTTATTTATTTTAGATAGGTCTCACTCTGTAGCCCAGGCATTCATTCATTCATTCATTCATTCATTCATTTATTTATTTTAGACAGGTCTCACTCTGTAGCCCAGGCTGCAGTACAGTAGAATGAACATAGCTCCTCGCAGCCTTCATCTCCTACACTCAAGTGATCCTCCCACCTCAGCCTCCTAAGTAGCTAGGACTACAGGTACACACCACCACATCCAGCTAATTATTTTTTTAAGAAATTTTGTATGGAGATGGGGTCTCTCCATATTGCCAAAGCTAGTCTCAAACTCCTGGGCTCAAGCAATTCTCACATCTCAGCCTCCCAAAGTGCTGGGATTACAGGTGTGAGCAAACAGGCCCAGCCCTAATTTGTTTTTAAATCCAAAAATAAATCAACAATAGAAGCTAGCACTCTAACTTTTAATACTTCAAAATATTTTCTGCATAGTTTCCCCAAATATTAGCATTCTAATTGTGACCAGCATTATAGCTTTTAATGATTCTAATCCAAGTAAGTAATAAACAAACGAGCATGAAAACTGTGGGAAATAATCATTGGTATATGCTCTATAAATAGTTACCAAGTTTACCTTTAAATTGCATGTTTAGTTTTTCCTTACAACTTAACACCAGATACAGAAACTCTAGAAGTCATAAACAAAGACTAAACAAAATCCCCTCTTCTTGCCAAGATGTGTACATAATTGCAGTAGACTTAGGCTGCATATAAATATATGTTACATACATGTCTCTTATTCCATACAAAATCCCAGCAAATATTTTTCCACAAAGCAGGAGGAATTTTTTCTCTCAAATTGAAAGTTTTTGCCCATTAAAAATGTTATCTTAAATAGCCCTAAAGAAATATGTTCCGAAAATAACAGTTGTATCATATTCCACTTATTATTTTCCATATGAAAACATCAATAAAATAAGTTTACCAAAGTCAATCAGCCTGTTCAATGAACATTGAAAAATACAAATTTATCCAGAGTGATTACAAATGAAAATGTGTGCTATTTCAAAATTACATGCACCTCTTTAAAAATCAGGGCAATTAATAGAGCACTTAAATCGTATTAGCTGAGTTCAAATTTAGCCCCTAAATAATATTTAAAGTTTCCTTATTCCTTTATACTATTTTACAAAATAATAAAACTTGGTAATTATATTTTCTTTTGCTACTTACTTCAAACTATACAGTTACGACTGCAAACCAATGTAGGTATCTTACATTATTGGTCTACACCTAATTATGTATAAACACTAATGGAAACAACACCGTTCCAATCCACTACGACAATTTCCTTCTATTTTACAAGTAAGAATTTCTAACCCATCTCAACAACGAATCACATTTTAATTTTGGGTTTGAAAACATGTATTAGAGGCACATTTTTAAAAACAAGTACAATATGAAATCCTGCTTTTCAGTGAGCCAGTGAATTTTTGTTTATTTGTTTTTATGAATATTTGGTTTACTTCCTTCTTCTGGGTAAGATTAGTATGCAATTCTCATCCTTCTTCAGCAAGTCAAAAACCTACAGACCTAAACTATATGAAAACTTAACTTGGTATTGTTAGATGAAGACAGGTAAGCTAGCACCAAAAGAATAACTGTACTAAATTTTAACGCTATTCATTAACAATTCCATTTTCCTGAGTTTGCGTTTGTTCTTTGGCATTGGTTTAGGATATAATCCATTTTTCAGAAGGTGTTCCTTGCTGAGGCGAATTTGGGCACCATGCTGAAGTTGAAAAGAGCATAAAGCTTGAAGAGGGCGAAGCAAAGTCTGTTAAGAAAAAAAAAGACACTAAAAAAGTGTCTATGACAAATCATGATATTCTATCTACATTTTTCATTGAGAAATAGGAGTCATTATGTTTCTTTCATTATGATTGGCTTTTAACTATGAGAAACAGTAGGCACTCTGATAAATATGTAATTGTTTCTAGATGAATAATGTCTTTAAAATTCACACCTTAATATCACACTAAGGAATTTTAGTAAACACATACAAATACTGATTTTCCACATAGGTAATAAAGTCTGATATTAGTTTTATACATTAACTTATTCAAACACCAGGAAAAATTGTTGCCATTATAACTGAATCTCTAACAAGCAGACTAAATGAAACATTTAAATACAAAGATAAGTACATCAAACAGTCAATTCAGTTTCTATGACAAATTAATGCGAGCTTACTGACACCTGATAACAATTAGATGATGGCAGCAATGGGTAAACAGTTTGCTATTTCTCTCACATTAGTGCCATGGACCACACACAAGTTAGATACCCAGGTTTTGGTGCTTTTGAAATCATTCTAACAATATCTGAACCTGTCTAAATTCAAATACCTATAGGCCAGTCACGTAACAGAAACAAGTAAACTAGGTGGATCTTTATAAGCCAACTGAGAATAGTGGTGGTTGTAATACAACTGGAGTATATGCTCTACCTAAAGTTATTCAAATTCAAAAATTAAAAAAATAACAACACTATGCCAGTGTTTTAAACATATTTTGGGTGAGATTCCTTCCTTGGGCCTGAGACCCCTGATGCAGATGTTTTCAAAAATATAGCAAAAACAATTGAACAGATTGTTACAGGATCACAAAAGAAACAAAGAAAAACTGATAGATTGATAGATTTAACTACAAAAAATTTACAATGTCTACATGAAAACTTATTAACCCACAAAGAAAACCCCATGTGAATTAATAACTGCAGTAACGGTTCTCTTACACACGGCCAAATATCATTCCTAACTATAACATACACTCTCACATCTGTAATCCCAGCATTTTGGGAGGCTGATGCACAATATAAGTGATAGAAAAGGGGCTAATTAGCTTTAATTTACAATGAACTCTTAAAAATTGTGATAGTCACTGGTAGTTGCTTCTTCGTATTCATTTTCTCCCTTATTAAAATAATTCAAATTATATTCAAGGTAGCAATGTGTCCAGCTACTAATATTACATTGACTAATGACCCAATCTATCCAAGAAGATGTAACTAGAAGTCCTTGGATGGGGCTTCTAGAGATACTCTTTAAAGGGGACAAACTTAGCAGGCATAGGTTTTTGTCCTTTTTTCCTGCCTAGAAAATGATTGAAGGTAGGACAAGCGTCATATGACTCCTAGACAATAAACATGAAGATTAAAGTCAAATACATAAGATGATGGACAGAAAGAAAAGAAAACTTGTCCCTGAAGTCTTTTTCAAGCTGCATTCCCAGTCAGGACTCCCCACCTCAGCATTTGTGATTTACAGGAGAAAAAGAAAACCCCATGTGAATTAACCACTACAGTAAGGGCTCTCTTACATGCAAACAAATATAATTCCTTACTGTAATATACACCCTCACATCTGTAATCCCAGCATCTTGGGAGGCTGATGCAGGAGGATAGCTTGAGGCCACGAGTTTGAGACCAGCCTAGGCAACATGGCAAGACCCTGTTTCTATGAAAAGAAAAGAAAAGAAAAGAAAAGAAAAGAAAAGAAAAGAAAAGAAA
>NW_012101266.1:2594335-2632322 GCF_000951045.1 Mandrillus leucophaeus | reverse complement strand
AGGAAGGAAGGAAGGAAGGAAGGAAGGAAGGAAGGAAGGAAGGAAGGAAGGATTGATTAGTCAGACATGGTGGTATGCACCTGTGGTCCCAGCTACTTGGGAGGCTGAGGCAGGAGGTCAAGGCAGCAGTGGACCATGATCATACCACTGCACTCCAGCCTCGGTGGCAGAATAAGAAACTTTCTTCTTCTTTTATTTTTGAGATGGAGTCTCGCTCTGTTACCCAGGCTGGAGTGCAGTGGCATGATCTCAGCTCACTGCAACCTCTGCCTCCTGAATTCAAGTGATTCTTCCGCCTCAGCCTCCCAAGTAGCTGGGACTACAGGCACGCGCTACCATGCCCAGCTAATTTTTGTATTTTTAGTAGAGACAGGGTTTCAACATATTAGCCAGGCTGGTCTCAAACTCCTGACCTCCTGATCCGCCAGCCTCAGCCTCCCAAAGTGCTGGGATTACAGGTGTGAGCCACCGCACCCAGTCCAGAATGAGAAACCAAAGAAAAGAAATAAAAAGAAGGAAGGAAAAGAAAAGGGAAAGGGAAGAAAAAAGGGAGGGAGGGAGGGAGGGAGGGAGGGAGGAAGGAAAGGAGGGAGGGAGAAAGAGAAAGAAAGAAAAAAGGTAAACATCTTGGAAAGGCTCTGCACAATATTATTGTAGAAAACTCCTTAAGCATGTTCTCATAATTTATTTTAAAGCAGAAAACAAGAGAAGGAATGCAAAAATAACAATATATGACTTTACATACTTTACAGAGTCAGCACAGTGGACTGACTGGATTCTGAAACATCGTACCTAGGAAACATACCTAGGACTACATACAGAACAAGACAACTGAAGATTCTATTGATATTTTATGACATTTATTAGATTCTTGTATAGAGAAGAAAACTCATACTCTTATGGTCAATAGATTCCAACTTTTACATCCTGAAGATAAGATTCTATCAATTTACTGAGGTAATGAAGAGAATGAATTTTAGAAACAGGCAGATCTGAATCAGATCCCCACTCCATCTCTGCTGGTACTCCCTACAGCTGTTCACAAACAGTCCAGACCTCCTTCTTGATACATGAGCAGATTGGCATTTTCTATCCCTTTTTAAAGTTAGGCACAGCCATATCACTTGCTTTGGTTAATGAAATGTGAGTACAACTAATATGTGTCACCTTAGGGCAGAAGCATTAAAAGTGGTATAGGATTCACCACCTTCCTTGCCCCTTCCTTGATGAAAGTGGGATGAATTATCTAGATAGTTCCTCCATCAGGATGGATGCCTGGGTGACTGCAATGAGCAGAGGTCCTCAGGGTAATCCCACTGGACAAACAGCATGAGAGATGCATAAAGTTTTGTCATCTTATGTGATTTCAACTTTAGAGTTTTAAAGTTGTAGCCTATCCTAGTAAATCCTTTTTGCTGCATGTGAAAAGTGACAAGTTTTCAAGGAACCATTACTACCAACCGCTGGTATTGGGTACAGTCAAAACATTCAGGCTATAGAAAAGGTTCTGCCACATCTATCTTTAAAAATTCCTATGATAAAACTTCGTAAGTAGAGAAGGTTCTGTAATAAAAAAGATCCCTAAGCTAAAGGCTTCCAAGGTCTGAAAAGTCCAGTAAATATTGCAGTAGCTAATGAAAGCCACCACCTTTTAGTTCACACATTCTTTTGCCAATCTACAGGCAAAAATTAGAGGAAAAGAAGGGCAAAAGGATTAACTCTTTTTGAGTGCCTGTGTGGACAACTGTGGCAATTACTCATTATTACCTCAGTTCTTGAAATACTATGAGGTAACTATTTGTATATTACAGATAAGAACACAAGTACAAAGAAATTATGTGGTCTGCCCACTTGCAAAAAGTGATGATAATAAGTTGTAATTCAAAACTACTTCAAAGTCCATATCATGCTACTTTCCTGTAGCCATACTTTCAGGTGCTTGAAAAACTGCTCTAGAATAGAGTGAGGATGAGACAACAGACTAACAAAGCTATTCTGTGCCAAGTTCTTTATTTTGAGGAGCCCTGCCTCTATAGAATAAAGCCAAGTGAAAATTGACTCTTCTCTGGTGGGCACGGTAGCTCAGGCCTGTAATTCCAACATTTTGGCAGGCCAAGGCAGGTGGATCACTTAAATATCCTAGGAGTTCAAGACCAATCTGGGCAATATGAGACTCCCCCCGCCTCTCCCATCTCTACAAAAAATACAAAAATTAGCTGGGCATGGTGGCATGCACCTGTAGTCCCAGCTACTTGGGAGGCTGAGGTGGGAAGATCACTTAAACCCGGGAGGCAGAAGGTGCAGTGAATCAAGATCATGCCACTGCACTCCAGCCTGGGTGACAGAGCAAGACTCTGTGGGAAAATAAAAAGAAAAGCAAAGCAAAGTGAAGCAAAGAGAAGAGGAAAAAGAAAGGAAAAAGAAAAAGAAAATGTACTATTCTCCCCCACCATCTTAAGGTTTTATTAGAATGCCCCTGATAAAACATTACTGGGAAAAAGTGTGTGTCACCACTTTCCTCCCCAGGAGGGAAATAAAACCCCTATGTTCAGGGCAGACTGATACTGCATTTCACAAAGATGCTCATTTATTATCGTAACTAGATGCTAATTTTTTTCTTGTAACTAGATTTGAAAAGGCTGGATGTGGGATTTCCCCACTAAGAAAACAGCTTTTACTATAAACTGTGGCTGGAGGCAATTTTTGCCATCTGTAATAATAAGTAACTTGAGATGTTTCATTATGTATTTCTTCTGTTCACGCTCCCACCATGTTATCAGTACCTCCCAAATCACAGGTCTGACCATCAAACATCCTTTTTCTACTCCTGGCCACTGCAGTACAATTACCCCTGGCAACCAAAGCAAGCAGAATGAGGGTTCCAATACCTCACTATTACTTTGGGACTTTATGTTTAATTTTATCTACAGACAACAATAACAAAAGCTGAAGAGATAATGGGTCCTGTCACCATTCCATTGTCTTAAACTTTGCCTTTTGTTACATATTACACTCAGAATGTATTTTGCAAGTCTCAAGTTGTCACAATAAGGATTCCTTTTTTGGTTTTGTTTTTTTAAGATATCACATCACAAAGCACAATCTAGCAAGATTCAAGTCAGCCTGTGGCTTTATGTCATCAATAAATGCCTTGGGTCATATAAAACAACAGAATTAATGAAAGAATGAAAAAATGCTGATGAAGAAGAGACCCTAAAACAACATGAAGAAAGTTGTCCTAAATATATAATGTTATATCATTTTTTCAAAAACGTCCTTATCAGTTAACTTTGAAAGAATTCATTCTAATACTTTGTAGAGTCTAGAACATTTGTAAAATAAAGCCTGAAATATTTTTAGCTAATAGGGTTCCTAATAAAATGGTACATTAATTTTTAAATTTATCTTTTTTTAAAAGTAGATGGTACATTAATTAACATCAAAATATTATAAAACTGGAGAGAAGGGAGCACTACGAGAATTAGTAGTAGTAGTAGTAGTACAAACCCTTTCCTTAACTGCAACCCTATTATTCGACAACTGCTATTACCATAACCAGCACCATTACTAACATTAAAGGTTACATTTAGGATTGTAGTAAAGATCCACTTCCAATTGTGGGAATAAGAGATATAAGTCCATAGAGAATTCTTTCCAGAACCCTAAAGGAGAGAAAAGTAAGCTTTAAATCTATAGCTAAGGAATATATTTTTCCCTCAAAATTTGAACTTTCAGTGGGTCCTTGTTTGGTCTGATGTTGTCTGATCCTAGAGTTTTACATCAACAAAAAAGAAAATGCAGAGGCTGTACAGAAAGCAAGTTTAAACAATAGCACTGGGTTACATAACTCTATTATAATAAAGACACCTGTGAAGAGCGTGTATGTATATATATTTGCTTAAGAATATACAGAGATGATGGTAAATAAACAGAAAGATACGTATGGGGTATATAAAGTACTATGTTCATGGCTAGGGACATGGGAGTAGGTGACATGGTTAGAGGAGATGGAAAGGTGTCTGAGAACACTCCCTGCTCATTTAAAGTAAGAATCTATGGCCCTTCATGAATTTTTTTTCAAAGGCAGAGAAAGTGAAATTGCCTAGACCCAAAACAAAGTCTACTCAAACACACACACACACACACACACACACACACACACACACATATACACGAAAAGCCTACTTCTTTCAAAAGAAAAAAAAAGTCTCCAACTCTGACATTTTCCACAGCTTAAGGTAGAGGAGAGGAAAAAAGTAAGTCAATGCCTGCTTATAACATTTTTTTTTTTTGAGACGGAGTCTTGCTCTGTCGCCCAGGCTGGAGTGCAGTGGTGCAATCTCGGCTCACTGCAAGCTCCGCCTCCTGGGTTCACGCCATTCTCCTGCCTCAGCCTCCCAAGTAGCTGGGACTTCAGGCACCCACCACCACGCCTGGCTAATTTTTTGTATTTTTAGTAGAGACGGGGTTTCACCATGTTAGCCAGGATGGTCTCGATCTGTTGACCTCATGATCCACCTGCCTCAGCCTCCCGAAGTGCTGGGATTACAGGCATGAGCCACCGCGCCTGGCCATGCCTTCCTCTAATATTCTTTAATGCTCCTTGCTTTTGATATATTTTTGTTCTCTTTAGGATTAATATCTTGGTAGCTAATACATTTACTCTGAACTGAGCTTTCATCTGTTATTGAAATTTCCTTCGTGTTTAAGGCATACTCATAACTGTAACCATAATGGATAATGAGAAAGAGAGAAGGCAAGAATGAGTACCTCACGTGTGTGTGTACATGCATGTGTGCATGCATGTGTTTATGCAGTGTTTTGAAGGCGGGGTTATAAATCCCATTTATTTGTGCTTATTATCCACTGACTTTCTTATTGAGTTGTATTTATCAAAACTTTTCAATAATTAAAAAACCATAACAATTTAGGTTTTATTTCACTATTTTTTCTTTTGCTACAAATGCTAAGTTTCTTATATGTTCCAAAAGACTGAGATGTTAGTAAGCACACTGAAACATTATTCTTTGCTGATGATTATTAATTTTATATGAAATCATCATGCTTTCATAGAAATTAAAATAACTGCAGGTTATAATGTTTTCATATTTTCTAGGCTTTTTTTTTCAAGAAAAATGTCTTTTTTACATTCTAAGCAAGGTTAATATGAGAAACAGTTAGTATACCTCCTCAAATAACGGCACCAATGCAAAAATTAAAATGTTGCTATAGAATGTTCTTTTAACTAAAAAGAAGAAAAGGCTGAGCACAAGAGAACACAAAATACCAAAAAGAGAAGAGAAAACACTAGAAGAAAAATCTAGCCAAAAAACTATTTAATGTTGTGCTACTTAACTGTAATTTAGCGTATTACAAATTATGTTTGCACAGCTTAGTATGAATATTTAAATAATGCAATCTGGAATGCTAAACTAACACAGAAAAACACCAGAGGGGAAAGAAGGTTATAAAAGTACATAAATTTCTATCACAGAAGATTCTGCTTGTCACATGAGTTACAAATTTAACAAGCATGTCTAAATCTTCTACGTAAAATCCAAGAAAATTCCCACTTTCAAAAACTATAACCTTCCAAAGACGTACCTCTTGTATGTAATTATTTTTCTCCAAGATGGAAAGAGCAACAGCTGCACACTCCAGTGTAGAAAGGCATCTATTAGTCGGTTGCATCCGAATTACATACTGACTAGAAATGCTAGTTTTTAACTGCACCTGAAATCAAACACAAAATAGAATGTAATTTTTGTTTTAAATTTAAAGTTATAAAGTCTGTGTTTTAAATACTAATTACTTTCCTTCCAAAACTGCCAGCAGCTTAGAAGTATTAAATGTATCAATATCTTTTATGTATAACATCCTTTTGTTATTACTGTTAAAACAGTAGAAGCAAGAAGATAGCTATACAGAAGAAGACATATCCACAATATATACAAACTACTCCAAATCCAGGGTAAAAAGACTAATAATCCCCTTGCAGTAAAGAGTGAATATACACTTCACAAAAGAAGTTATAAGAATGGCAAATAGGTACATAAAAAAGTGTTCAACATGATCCAACGTAAATTAAAACCACAATAGGGTAACATTTCACACTCAATAGAGTAGCTAAAATCAAAAAGGCTACAGCTAAAATCAAAAAGGCTACAAGGCTACAATAACCAAAACAGCAGGGTACTGGTATTAAAACAGATATATAAACCAATGAAACAGAACAGAAGCCTCAGAAATAACGCCACACATCTACAAGCATCTGATCTTTGACAAACCCGACACAAACAAGCAATGGGGAAAGGATTCCCTATGTAATAAATGGTGTTGGTAAAACTGGCTAGCCATATGCAGAAAACTGAAACTGGACACCTTTCTTACACCTTACAAAAATTAACTCAAAATGGATTAAAGACTTAAGCATAAAACCTAAAACCAGAAAAACCCTAGAAGAAAACCCAGGCAATACCATTCAGGACATAGGCATGGGCAAAGACTTTATGACTAAAACATCAAAGCAATGGCAACAAAAGCCAAAATTGACAAATGGGATCTAATTAAACTAAAGAACTTCTGCACAGCAAATGAAACTATCATCAGAGTGAACAGGCAACCTATAAAATAGGAGAAAATTTTTGCAATCTATCCATCTGACAAAGGGCTAATATCCAGAATCTACAAGGAACTTAAACAAATTTACAAGAAAAAAGCAAACAACCCCATCAAAAAGTGGGCAAAGGCTATGAACAGACACTTCTCAAAAGTCTACATTTATGTGGCCAACAAACATGAAAAAAATCTCATCATCACTGGTCATTAGAGAAATACAAATCAAAACCACAATGAGATACCATCTCACGCCAATTAGAATGGTGATCATTAAAAAGTCAGGAAACAACATACACTGGAGAGGATGTGGAGAAATAGGAACACTTTTACACTGTTGGTGGGAGTGTAAATTAGTTCAACCATTGTGGAAGACAGTGTGGCAATTCCTCAAGGATCTAGAACCAGAAACACCATTTGATCCAGCAATCCCATTACTGAGTATATACCCAAAGGATTATAAATCATTCTACTATAAAGATGCATGCACACATATGTTTATTGCAGCATTATTCATAATAGCAAAGACTTGAAACCAACCCAAATGCCTATCAATGACAGACTGGATAAAGAAAATGTGGCACATATACACCCTGGAATACTATGCAGCCATAAAAAGGATGAGTTCATGTCCTTTGCAGGGACATGGATGAAGCTGGAAACCATCATTCTCAGCAAACTAACACGGGAACAGAAAACCAAACACTGCATGTTCTCAGTTGTAAGTGGGAGTTGTACAATGAGAACACATGAACACAGGGAGGGGAACGTCACACACCGGGGCCTGTTGGGGGGTGTGGGGGCTAGGAGAGGGATAGCATTAGGAGAAATACCTAATGTAGATGATGGGTTGAGCAAACCACCATGGCACGTGTATACCTATGTAACAAACCTGCAAGTTCTGTACATGTATCCCAGAACTTAAAGTATAATAATAAAAATAAAATAAAATAAAATAAAATAAAAAATGGGGAAAGAACTCCCTATTCAATAAATGGTGCTGGGATAACTGGTTTACCATATGCAGAAGAATGAAACTGGACCTCTACATATCACTATACACAAAAATTAATTCAAGATGGCCAGGTGGGGTGGCTCACACCTATAATCCCAGCACTTTAGGAAGCCGAGGCTGGCAGATCTCTTAAGGCCAGGAGTTTGAGACCAGCCTGGCCCATATGGTGAAACCCTGTCTCTACTAAAAATACAAAGAAAAAAAAAATTGCCAGGCGTGGTGGCATGTACCTATAATCCCAGCTACTTGGAAGCCTGAGGCAGGAGAATCACTTGAACTCTGGAGGCAGAGGTTGCAGTGAGTCAAGATGGCACCACTGCCCTCCAGACTGGGTGACAGAGCCAGATGCCACCTCAAAAAAAAAATTAATTCAAAATGGATTAGACTTAAATGTAAGGCCAAGGACTATAGAAATCCTAGAAGAAAACCTAGGAAATACCCTCTGGATATCAACTTTGGCAAAGAATTTATTACTAAGTCCTCAAAAGCAACTGCTACAAAAGCCCAAGAGTTGGCAAGTGGAATCTAATTAAACTAAAAAGCTTCTGCACAGAAAAAGAAACTATCAACACAGCAATCTGAAAACCTACAGAATGGGGGAAATTATTTGCAAACTATGCATCCAACAAATATCCAGAATCTACAAGGGGCTTAAACAAATTTCGAGCAAAAAACAAAGAACCCCATTAAAATGTGGTCAAAGGATGTGAAAATACATTTTTCAAAAGAGGACATACATGTGGCCAACAAGCCGATGAAAAGATGCTCAGTATCATTAATCATTAGAGAAATGCAAATCAAAACCACAACAAGGCTGGGTGCAGTGGCTCAGGTCTATAATCCCAGCACTTTCAGAGGCTGAGGTGGGTGGATCACATGAGGCTGGGAGTTCAAGAACAGCCTGGCCAACATGGTGAAACCCAATCTCTACTAAAAATACAAAAATTAGCTGGGCATGGTGGTACACATCTGTGGAGAATTGCTTGAACCCGAGAGGCAGAGACTGCAGTGAGCCAAGATTGTGCCACTGCACTCCAGCGTGGGCGACAGAGAGACCCTCTCTCAAAAAAAAAAAAAAAGAAAAGAAAAGAAAAAGAAAAGAAAAAAAACAACACAATGAGATACCATCCCACACAAGTCAGAAGGGCTATTATTAAAAAGTCAAAAAATAGCAGATGGCTGGCAAGAGGTTATGGAGAAAAGGGAATGTTTATACACTGCTTGTGGGAATGTAAATTAATTCAGCCACTGTGGAAAGCATTGTGGTGATTTCTCAAAGAAATTAAAACTGAACTATCAATTGACCCAGAAATTCCATTATTGGATATATATATATCTCTAAAGGAATATAAATTGTTCTACCATAATGACACAGGTACTCGTAGATTGATTGCAGCACTATTCACAACAGCAAAGGCACGGAATCAACCATGATGGATTCAGTAAAGAAAACGTGGTACATATACACCGTGGAACACTATGCATTCATCATTAAAAAAATGAAATCATGCCTTTGCAGCAACATGAATGCAGCTGGAGGCCATTATCCTATGTGAATTAACGCAGGAACAGAAAACCAAACCACATGTTCTCATCTGTAAGTGAGAGTTAAGTACTGGGCACACATGGGCATAAACACAGGAAAACAGACACTGGAGACTACTAGAGAGAGGAGAGAGGGAGTGGGGCAAGTGCTAAAAAACTACCTATCAGGTATTATGCTCACTACCTGGGTGACAGTATCATTCATACCCTAAACCTCAGCATCACACAATATACCTATGTAACAAACCTGCACGTGTACCCCCGATCTAAAACACAAGTTGAAATTATTTTTTTAAGTCAAAAAATAACAGATGTTGGCAGGGCTGAAGAGAAAAGGAGATGCTTATACACTGTTGGTGGGAATGTAAATTAGTTCAGCCACTGTAGAAATTAGTTTAGAGATTTCTCAAAGGAATGAAAATAGAACCACCATTTAACCCAGCAATCCCATTACTGGCTATACACACAAAGGAAAAGAAATCATTCTACCAAAAAGATACATGCACTCATATGTTCACTGCAGCCCTATTCATAATAGCAAAGACAATGGAATCAACCTAGGTGCTCATATTGGTGGACTGGATAAAGAAAATGTGGTACATTTGCATTATGGAATACTACACAGCCATGAAAAGAATGAAATCATGCCCTTTGCAGCAACATGGATGCAGCTGGAGGCCATTATCCTAAGCAAATTAACACAGAAAATGAAAATCAAATACTGCATATTCTCTCTTATAAGTGGGAGCTAAACACTGTGTACACACCGACATAAAGATAGGAACCACAGACACAACAGGGAGGAGGGCAAGGATTGAAAAACTATGTATTGGGTACTATGCTCACTACGTAGGTCACACCCCAAACCTAAATGTCAGGCAACATATCCTTGTAAAAAACCTGCACATGTACCCTCTGAATCTACAAAGTTAAAAAATTTTAATACTTAAATTTAGGGGGTTTTGTGACTTTACTGGGGAAGAAGATGTGGGGATAAGGAGTGGAGAAAGGGAGTATTTAAAAAGGTTAAGGATTTGTGTCTGAATTCCAGCTTAGAAAGTTGATAAACAACTACTTTAATCAATTATTAACTTTTAGTTGGAAAATTTTAAATTGGTTAACAAGTATTATTAGTCATAATTTGTATCTCTGGAGGAACTTTGGTAAGTTTATAAAGTGGAGGTAGCTCACAGCATACAAATATTACAATTACAAATTTAGACATTTTTTCACATTATGAAAAGTGGAATACATTTCCATTTAACCTGAGAAATCTATAAAAACTGCTTAGACTTTTGATCCAAATAAGAACTGTGTTTAATTTATAAAACATGCCATGCTTATCTAATCCTTTCCTAGGACTAGTAAAAGGATTGTTTTCTTTTATTCTATGCAACTCTAATTTTAATAATGCAAAATCTGAAAACCTTATGTCAAAATATTGTCATTAATTTCTCTGAGGATACAGGAAAAATTTAACCAGAGCAAAACTTAGCATGTTATTGAAATCTACATCAAGAATATAAATACATTATGTTTTCCAAACATTATGCCTTAAGGTGACATTTCTAGAGCACTCATTTAGAAAATATTCTAAAGAGAATATGCAATTTTTTAAATTATATAGTCATATAAGAAAAGTAGATGTTAAAAAGACCTTTTCTACAACCATTATATTTGTCTAATCACATAAACACAAAAGCAAACACATAAAAAAAATCAAAATGGAGATTTATTTATTCTCCCATAAAAATGGAGATACACCATATTCTTCAAGGTAGTCAACTCAAGAAATAGGTATAAACTTGATACTATGGGAAACTAGTGTTTCATTATCAATTACATCATTCATATGTTTCTAAAATATTTCACATTCTATATAAAGTTACACTTTTTTAAAGATTTTAAATTAATCATAGAAATATGGATTTAAAACCATATAATTTATATTTTTGTTCCTTTAAAATTAAAATGTTGACTGGGCACAGTGGCTCACACCTGTAATCTCAACAACAGGAGGCCAAGGTGGGAAGAGTTTGAGACTAGCCTGGGCAACAAGCCAGTGCCCAGGTGTTAACCATGGTTAGCCAAGCGTGGTGGCATGTGCCTGTAGTCCCAGTTACTCAGGAGTCTGCGGCAAGAGGATCACCTGCGCCTGGGAGGTTGAGGCTCCAGTGAGCCATGACTGCGCCACCGCACTCCAGCCTAGATGACAGAGCAAAACTCTGTCTTAAAAAATATTATAATAATCATTTTCAGACCTATAACTAAGTATAAATATGAAATTATAAGAAGTTGTGGTAAAAAGTTTTAATTACATATTTACACTAAGTTCAACCTCTTATAATTACATATTTACACTTAGTTATAGGTTCTAAAAGAAATTCTAAATAAAAAAGTGTCTTGCACAGGCAGTGTCTTGCAGGCAAGGGATATTTATCACACAGCCTTTAAAATTAACTTTTACTTAAAGCAAGTGATATGGGACTTTTTAAATTTTTATTTATTGTTTTTCTTTATTTAGCCCATTCCTGTTGAATGCAGGCAATTGTTTAATACTGCATATAAATAGATACATAAGTATATTATACCAATAAAGAAAACACTAACCTAAATTTAGACTTATTAAAATACTGATGAAAGATAAAGATGTTCATCTGAAAGTCTGCAATGGGAGTAAATATTGGGCCTGGTGATTGGCAAGAATATCTTTAGTATTAAGACTGATATGACAGTTTAATAGGATAGCATATAACTCAAGGTTACCACTCTTGTTAGAAACATACTGTAAAAATTTTGCATTTGTTATTTTACTTTCTATAATTATCTTTTCTAAATATAAAAAATGCATTTTAATTATTAAAGACCCACAAGATTTAGAAATGCATAATATAAAACGTCCAGTACCCTGTAGTGTCACCAGCCAGAGAAAATGACTATTTACTTCAAGGTATTTACTTTTCCAACACCTTAATTTTCAAAATATGATTATAAAATTGTTAATATTTATAAAATAGAATAGGTAATAGTTGAGCTATGAAGTATAAGATTAAAACTGACATCCTTGAATCCTCTAATAACCATTTAAGAAATGGAATATGTCCAAAATGACTGACACTGTCAGTACGCTCCTCCCAGTATACTCCAGAGAAAGAGAATCAAGATCCATCCAAGTTCACTTATGAATGTCCATAATAAAACAGTAAAAGTTCTCCTAATAAAACCCACCTTTTCTGAAATAGCCACTACTCTAAATTTTTAATAATTCTCTTACTTTTTGGTATCCTAAATAAGACACTGTTCGATTTTGCCTATTTTTGAACTTTATAAAAAGGTTATGTATTCTTCTATGACTTGTCTTTTTAACACTGTTATCTCAGGTATTCATCCATATTATTCCTATAGCTGCAGTATGTTCAGTTTATTTCTATCTTATGAATCCCTCTCTGTGAATTTGCCACAATTGATGTATTCATTGAAATATTTGGGATATTTAAAGTTATTTGCTATTATAAACAAAGTAATAAAAATTAACCCATCTTAGTCTAGAACTACAGGAGTGTCACTAGAGTACACACGTAGGAGTAAAACTGATTTAAGTACTAGAGTAAGCACATTTGCAATATCATGAAACAATGACAAACTGTGTTCTAAAGTAGTTATACACACCCTTCAGTTCCGATAAAAGAGTTCCATCTGTTCCATGTCATCTCCTACATTTAGTATTATCAGACTTTTAAAAATGTTTGCCAATCTAGTAGGTATAAAATGGTTTCTCATTGCAGATATTTTGTATTTTTCTTTACTACATTATTCATCAGTTTATAAAGCTATTTTATATCCTTTACCTTCACTCCAATGAGGCTTTGATGATGATGATGATGATGATGATGATGATGATGATGATTATTATTATTATTATTTTGAGACGAGGTTTTGCTCTTGCTGCCCAGGCTGGAGTACAATGGCACGATCTTGGCTCACTGCAACCTCTGCCTGCTGGGTTTAAGCGATTCTCCTGCCTCAGCCTCCCAAGTAGCTGGGATTACAGGCACCCACCACCACGCCCAGCTAATTTTTTTTTGCATTTTTAGTAGAGATGGGGTTTCACCATGTTGGCCAGGTCTTGAACGCCTGACCTCAGGTGATCCGCCCACCTCAGCCTCCCAAAGTGCTGGGATTACAGGCGTGAGCCACCGCACCCAGCAGCTTAGATTTTTATTGTTCATGTTATAAATGAAGAAATGTAGATGCACACATGTACTTCCATTTAAAAAAAAGTTTGAAAACTGTAAGAGATCTTAATAGCAGTCTCTACTCTGCCACTAACTAGATGAGTGAACTTTCCTAGTCATGTGTGTGGAGGTGTGTATATGTGTATGTTAAGCTTTTGTGGTTTTTTTAATGAAGTATAACCTCTATGTGTACATATGTATACATATATAATATAGAGTGTATAAGTCTTAATATGTGTCAGGCTTGATATATTTTACAAAATGAAAAGTTTTACTTTGGCCATATGTTGGGTTTTTTTTTTTTTTTTTGCAGTTTCCTAATGACAAATGCTATTGAGAATCTTGTCTTATGCTCACTGGCCATACACCTTTTTTTGTGAAATGCCTGTTTTAAGTCTTTTACTCATTTTACAAATATTGGGCTGTCTTCTTAATTTTTAGGAGTCTTTAAAAATTACAAATGTCTTCTCACTGTGAATTATATTTTTACTCTAGTGTCTTTTGATGACAGGTTATTGATTTTAATGAAACATAATTTATAAATATTTTACTTTATGGTTACTGCTTTTCATATTGTGTTTAAGGAATCTTAAACACCAAAGTCACCTAAAAGAAAAGGAAACAGTAACTAGCAGATACACAGTGCTGGTCACCTGCCTGTTCCCACTAGCTAGAGTGGAAAATCTGATGATTCACCTAGTATTGAGTGGAGTAGAGAATAGGTAGTAGTATATGAAAATATAAGCCAGATACCATGACTCACACTTGTACTCTCACCACTTTGGGAGGCCGAGACAGGAGGATCACTTGAGCCCAGGAGTTCAAAAGCAGCCTGGGCAACATGATAAATCCCTATCTCTACAAAAAATACAAAAATTAGCCATATGTGGTAGCATGCACCTGCAGTCCCAGCTACTTGGGGAGCTGAGGTGGGAGGATAGCTTGAGCCCAGGAAGTTGAGGCTGCAGTGAGCCAGGATAATGCCACTGTATTATTCCAGCCGGATTACTACAGAGACTCTGTCTCAAAAAATAAATAAAAAAATATATAAATATATATTAGTTATGCTGCTATAACTTATTATATATTATATATAAAAGCATAGTATGTTTACAATATGGATTGTATTTAATATATTAATAATCTTAAACGAATATATAACATATAAATTAACATTCTTTCCTTTCTTACACAGAATGTATGCTATAAACATTGTTCTGTACCTTGCACTTTTCATTTAAATTACTCTTAAAAGTATCTAAATATCATTCCTTTCCATATTTCTTTTATATGTCTTTCTATAACGGTAGAATACTTGATTGTATAGCTATACCATAGTTTATTCAAGCAGTCCACTTTTTTGATATTTGGGTTGTTTTTCTAGTCATTTGCTATTTTAAGAAAAATAATAAATAGCTTTGTGTTAATCTTCCTAGGAATTGCTGGGTCAAAGGGAAAATTTATATAAATATTCATTAAATATGATCAAGTTACCCTCAATAAAGTGGTAACATTTTGCATTCCTAAAACAATATATGAAAGCACAAGTTTCCCCATAAGTTCATAACAGAGCATATTGTTTAGGATTTTTGACCACCTGATAGGTCAGAAATGGTATCTCAGTATAATTTTAATATGCAATATTCTTATTAGGACAGAGGTTGAGCCTTGTTGCCATATGTCTAAGGGCCCATTTAAACTTATTTTTTTCTTTAAGTTGTCTATTAATATCTTCTGCCTATTCTTCTACAAGATTAATGGTCTTTTTACTTTTAGAAATGATTGCATTACATAAGTCGCAAATGTTTTCCTGGTTTATCTCTTGTCTTTTGACTTTAAATCCACATCCACTTTGGGGTAAGCTAAATGCAAACTGCCTCCACTTCTCAATAGAAGTCAGGATGAGAATTCATTTGTATGCATGACTTCATTGCTTTACACTAGAACTGGGCTTTAAAGGACAATTTTCTCTAATTACTAATTAATGTTTGAAAATGCCTTCACATAGAAGGGTTCTAAAAACAAAATGATGGTTGTTGCTAAATGTCTCCCAGTGGTTACCTGGATTAGAGTTAAATCATTTAAGCAGACATTGTGCAATGCAGTTTTTATTGGTGGGTTCACCTGGAAGTTACTTAGCCTAAAGTTTGATGTTCTAATGATACCATCAGATTGAATTTGATGATTAGAGTGAGCATTTGGTAAAGCCCACTTAAAAGATTTCCAAACTAAAATAATTTCACTCTTGGGGCTTCATCTACCCATTTCAACAGTGCTGAGAGCAGGTACAGAAATTTAAAAATTTTTCCCTGAGGCAAATGTTGGCCTTGCTCAAAGGTATTAAGGTATTACCTTTATTTGTCCTACTTATAGAGGTAGCATAGCCTTCTACTGCAATAGCTGCCCTATAAGATCCTCAATCTCACCCTCAGTTTGGCTGATAACCCAAACACATAGGTTTTAACTAAACTAGTTTTTTTAAAAAAGAATAATTTCAAACTCACTATTTCTCAGTATTTTTTCTTTCAATAAACATTTATTGAGTACCAACTATGTGCCTGGTACCTAGAAAAGCGACTGGGATGAGGCAGAGACAGCAGGGGAGAAGTTCCCTGTGTCATTGGTCAGTATAGCCAAAAGAGCAAAAAATGAACATAAACACACAAAAATAATAGTACTTAGTGGTAGGTCCCAAAAAGAAAATAAAATGGGCTGATAGAAAGTAACTGGAGAGGCTCATTTAGAATGAGTAATCAGGGGAAAGACTCTGTCCAGGGAGGTAACATTTGAGCTGAGAGCTAAAGAGCTAAAACCGCAGGGATCTGGGGAAGCAAGTTCCAGGCAGCGCGAGTAACAACTGTAAAGGGGCTAAGTCAGAGGTCCCCAGGCCCCAGGCCATGGACTGGTACCATTCTGTGGCCTCGCAGGATGTGAGTGGCAGCAGATAGGTGAGCAGGCATTACCGCCTAAGCTTTGCCTTCCATCAGATCCGCCACAGCACTAGATTCTCGTAGAAGCGCCAACCCTATCATGAATTGCACACGAGAGGGATCTAGGTTGCACATTCCTTATGAGGATCTAACTAATCCCTGATGATCTGATGATCTGAAGTAGTTTCATCCCAAAACCATCGCCCCATTCGTGGAGAAACTGTCTTTCAGGAAACCAGTCCCTGGGTGCCAAAAAGGTTGGGGACTACCGGGCAAAGCAATAGCAGCAAGTGCAAGGAACAGCTAGAAAGTTGGAGTGTCTGGAGCATAGTGAGTAAAGAAGGGCATCCTTTTACATCCACGGAGTTTTAGATATCTATTCCTAGGGTAAAGCAAAAAGAATGTTAGAAATGGGGCAGATATAAACGAGAAGGTATCAAGGCAGCCTTGGTTACTTTATTGTCTTTGTATACAGGTCTTTTAGTGTGATTTAAAAATTTAAAAAGTGAAGATCTTGAATTTGCATCTCAAAACAGGGAATCCACTTAATATATTATTTACTTTGAAGAAACACAAAATACTATACATATATACCAATTTATACTATTATACTTCTTAGCTGGTAAAACAGTGTTGGTTTTCTACCTAACAATAATTTACCCCACCTTCCTTGCCACCAGAACCCTCAATTTGTTCAGATGTTCAGTTAACAAAGTACTCAGAGAAGGTGGGGCTAGCCTCGGGGAATGAATTGTAAGTACAAGCAAACTGTGACTATCCCATTATTCTTTCCCAGTGATTAGTTTAGGGGTCTTCATATGAGTCAATTTTGGTCAATGAGACATAACAGGAAGTCTGATGTGGCACTTTTGGCAAAGTTTTATCTGATAAAAAGAGAGAGAGATGTTAAAAAGGCTATATCCCTTATTCTTCTTGCTTTGGACATTCTTATGTGAAAAGCTGATCCAGAGCCCTGATCTTGCTGAACTGCTGACTTAGCCAATCCTGAACTACCTACCTCTGGACTTTTTATGAGAAAGCCCGTATTTTTTCAAGCCACGTTTAGTCACATACTCTTGTTATATATAGGGAATGGCAACCTCAATAACACAAGTGGACACTGCATTATGTTTTTCAGTTCATAGCTTTTACTTTAAGTTATTTAACTTTATACTTTTTACTTTCCTAAATGTTCCAAATTATAAAAACAAATAGCTGTCCCCAGAAAAGGCAGAAGTTCCACAGATTCCACAACGGAATGCATACTATAAATCAAGTATGCATAAATTATATGCTGCCTATACTCTTCTGAATCCTTTCCACTGTGCATTCTATCTTTAAATTAATTACATGTCATCATCCACCAAACCAAGTAGGCATTAAACCATAGAGGAAAACATCTTATTCAAGAAGTCCTTTCCTATAAGAAGGAATACACATTTCAATGCGCTTCCATTCTTTTGAGTCAACTGCATAGCTATTGCATAAAGAAGTCCTTAATAACAAATACAATTACTTTAATTTTTGTGGGTGAGTAATGTGAGTGTGACTTCATACAGAAAAGAGACCTACGACTTTTAAGTTAATAAAAAAGTTTCCAGGTCAAAAAGGTTTTGAGTCATTGTATTAAAGGATTTGTGGACATAGAAGACATGCAGCTTGAGAGGAAAAGGTAATTTTGGACATTCTCATGAAAGGAGTAGATCCAGAGCCCTGATATTGTACATTTACAAAGTACCTAATAAGGTTTTATAAATACTATTATCTCATTTAATTAGTTTCCAAGTATATATAATTGTTCCTGTTTCCAAATTAGGAGACTAAGGCTCAAAAACAGAGTACACAATATGCCCAAAGCCATTAGCTAATAAAAGGGTTGAAACCATGTCTGTCTAGCCAAGGATCTTTCCCTTGCACATCAGGCATTAATACCAAAGATGGCATTAAAAAGTCCTCCACAATCTGGGCCCTATCTTACTCCCTGGCCTCTTTTTTTTGCCATTTCCTTAGTTGTACCTTATTTTGCAAGAACCCTGACCTGCCTGTAGTTTCTTACATATATGATGCTCTTTCTCTCCTCTGAGACTTTGCTCCTACCCTCCCCTCTTTATATAAGTGTCCTTCTCTTTCTCTGCTCATCTTCCACTGGATGACTTTTACATATTCTTTAAGTGGGTAACACTCCTCCATTAGGAAACATTCCATAATTTCCCCTCCCAAGATACATGATATTTCTCTTCTCCCAAAATACCTACTTCCATTGTTCTTGGCATACTGCATCATAAGTATATTCGTGCATTTGTGCCCCTCAACTCTACTGTGATCCTTCAGAACAGAAATGTTCCTTTCCCCCCATCTTTGTATTTGCACCTAACAAAGGAACTGGCACATAAAATATACTGAATAAAATTTGCCTGATAAACACATGTGTAACCAAACACACTAGCCAACCAGTCACATTCCTTTCACAGGAAAGGCAGTAGTTTTACCTTTTAATTCTTTCTATGTTTTCCTTGACACAGAGAAAGTACCCTGGAATAGTATTTCATTTATATTGACAGAAAAATACTCAAGATTTATGAAGAATACATCAAATTGGGAAGTATTTTCTGAACTAAAATACTGATAATTATGAAAAGAATGCATATAATAGCACAGCTCTCCAGAAGGGCTTTTAATCATAAAATAATGCATGGTCCCAAACATGTTTCCTATCTCTGTTTTAAAAGTTACTATTAAAAGTAAGAAACGTACAAGGAAGCTGGCCTCCTAACAACCAGTCAGTAAATTCTGAAATGCAACTTCAGCAAGATTTGCTTTAAAATGTTTTAGTATAATAGTAAAATAATTTTTTTCTTTACTTTTTCCTTGTTCTATCTTCAGCCAGATAAAATACATTTTTTTTAAGTAAAAGTACTACACAGCTAAAGAAAGGATAGAACTGCTTCCCACATTGCTGCTATATTTAATGATATACCAGAGTTTATATTTTGCATCCACGCTTTTATTTGCCTTCTAAATGACTGCTATACATGAAGAGAAATATATGAAGTAGAAAAAAAAAATCAGTTTGAAATGGTTGGTTAAGAGGCTGGTGAAATGGTAACTACTGTGATTTATTTACATTTGGCTCATTTTTTTTTTTTTTTTTTTTTGGGACAGAGTCTCGCTCTGTTGCCCAGGCTGGAGTGCAGTGGCCGGATCTCAGCTCACTGCAAGCTCCGCCTCCCGGGTTTACGCCATTCTCCTGCCTCACCGTCGCTGGGACTACAGGCGCCCGCCACCTCGCCCGGCTAGTTTTTTGTATTTCTTAATAGAGACGGGGTTTCACCGTGTTAGCCAGGATGGTCTCGATCTCCTGACCTCGTGATCTGCCCGTCTCGGCCTCCCAAAGTGCTGGGATTACAGGCTTGAGCCACCGCGCCTGGCCCATTTGGCTCATTTTTAATGAACTTTTAGCATTAGAACTATGAGATGTTCCTAAGTACAGGACAATAAAGCAAAACAAAGTTCCTTAGCCGGATTAGGAAATTACTTTCCATTAATTAAAAATATGTACTTTTCCTCATCCATAGACTTTAGCACACTATTTCCTTAGCCATAAGTTAGCCAAGATTAAACAGATAAAGAAGCAGAAAAAAAATGAAAACTACAAAAACTTACTTCTCTTATTTTTCTGCTTATAGTTCATAAACATTTTATCATACACTATATCATTATTTTATGCAGCACTATAATTTTAATAATAATGATTAAAGCAATGTAAATAACATCACTGAAGGCGATGAGGAAGAATGGAGCTGGTATAAGTTACTTTGGAAAATGATAACTGGATACTGTTAGGCTAAAGACACAAAGAACTATATATAAACATAGCACTCTAGTAGGTAAATTTGTTTCTTGTGGGGGTAGGCATTAACAATTCTGAGACTAATTTATACGTATACTCAGTTTGAACACATAAATTACAGAGAATGGGAACCAGGTTTCTCAATGGCAGAGAAAGAAATTATACATAAGCAAAGAGGAAAGGCTAGAATGAACGGTGTGGTGCTGGATTAGAGTTTGAGATACCAGTATAAACTCATTTATCTTAACATATGGGAAATATTAAAATTAATAAATTAAATATTTTATTTAATATATTAATATTTTAACATATGTGCCGCTAGATACAGAAATATTATATATGTAAGTATACATGGGTTAGTATACACAGACATATTTCCTAGGGCTGTCAACTGAGAGAATGTAGAAGCAGTGACACTCTGCATAGCAAGGAAGACACCTAGAGCCCATACCTTGGTTTCTAAATACAATTCATCAATAAAAGGAACCCAGGCTCCTTGGAGAAATGGGTGGTTTTAGGGCTAAAGCAGGAAAATCCAGATGAGCCTGGAGAACCTGGTAGTGACAGAAGTTAAGAAAGTCCTTAAGAAAAGAAAGGGAACAAGGGGTGGGGCATGTCAAAAGGATCCAGGAACCAATCTGAAAGAGCTCCCAGTGACCAAAGCTAAAACAAGTTGAGCAAAAAAAATAAATATAGAATTGGATTATAAACCAAAGAATAAAACAAATATCCCTAAGTCAATATTGACGTAAATGTTTAAACAATAACAATCCGTTAGAAGGAAAGAATTGTTGTAGATACTCCTTTACAAAAAATTTCAAGTAATATATTTAGATATTCCTGTTTCCAGGAGGTAGATCTTAATTCTCTCCACCTTGAATGTGGGCTGAATTTAGTGATTTAATTCCAACAAATAGGGAACAGAAATGAAAAATAGTAACTTTACAGTGGAGAAAGATGGCAGACATCACCTTAAACAACTGATTCGGGTTAACACCACCAGTGACGAGTCATGTTGATATCATGTGCCCCTGAGATGATGAAAAGCACACGTTTGGAAATTTTTTTTTTTTTTTTTTTTTTTTGAGACAGATCTCATTCTGTCGCCCAGGCTGGAACACAGTGGCATGATCTCGGTTCACTGCAACCTCGACCTCCCAGGTTCAAGTGATTCTCCTGTCTCAGCCTCCCAAGTAGCTGGGACTATAGGCACCTGCCACCATGCCTAGCTTATTTTTGTATTTTTAGTGGAGACAGGGTTTCACTATGTTGGCCAGGCTGATTTCGAACTCCTCACCTCAAGTGATCTGCCTGCCTTGGCCTCCCAAAGTGCTGGGATTAGAGGCATGAGCCACCAAGCCTGGACACTTCTGTATTCTGTATCAAGATCTATAACCCCAATATCATGAGAAGATAGCAGATAAACCCAAATTGAGGGCAAAATACTTGACTAGTACTCTTCATAAGTGTCAAAGTCATGAGAAATAGGACTATATAAAACAGTAACTACAAAATTGTCAAGAATAGAGGAGACTAAAGAAACGTGACTAAATAACATGCTATGCTGGGTTGGTCCTGAAATAGAAAACGAACATTAGTGGAAGAACTGGTGATATCTAAATAAAGTCTGTAGTTTAGTTAATAATACTGTACCAGTGTTAATTTGTTAGTTTTGACAAATGTACCATAGTTATTTTAGATGTTAATATTGATACATCTCTGATGAGTTATCAGAGGGCTCTTGTCTCACGCCTAATTGGATAAAACAACACGGACACACATGGAGTGGTTTTAAAGAGCAGAGAGTTTAATAGGCAAGAAAGAAGGGAGACGAAAGAAGGAAGAAGCTCACCTATATAGACACAGAGGGAGGGGGGCTCCAAAGCCAAGAGAGGAAACCCAGAGTGCCAGGCAGATAACAGCCAGTTATATGAGGAGGCTGGAAGAGGTGGTGTCTGATTTGCATAGGGCTCAGGGGATTGGTTTGACCAGGCATGTCATTCACTTAGCCTGAAAAAACTAGCCCTCCCACCCTAGACTTTTAATATGCAAATGAAGTACGCCATGCTGTTCTACACACGTGGGGATACGTGGGAACGGCCATGATGCCAGACACATGTAGGGGCAAGGGCAAGAGGACAAGGTGGGATTGAATCGCCATGTTTGGGTGGACCCAGTTTCTAATGGCCAACATTTGTACATCAAAGGTTGCTGGCAAGCTCTAAGAGCCAGGGCTTTCCCACTAGAAAGAAACGTTTCTGGAGCTGCTTTAAGAGACAAGAACTTTCCAAGGACCCCTTTTCCTCTCTGTCTGGCTAAAATAATTTCCTTTTTTTTTTTTGAGCCGGGGTCTCGCTCTGTCACCCAGGCTGGAGTGCAGTGGTGCAATCTCGGCTCACTGCAAGCTCTGCCTCCCGGGTTCACGCCATTCTCCTGCCTCAGCCTCCAGAGTAGCTGGGACTACAGGCTCCCGCCACCTCGCCCGGCTAGTTTTTTGTATTTTTTTTTTTTTTAAGTAGAGACGGAGTTTCACCGTGTTAGCCAGGATGGTCTCGATCTCCTGACCTCGTGATCCGCCCGTCTCGGCCTCCCAAAGTGCTGGGATTACAGGCTTGAGCCACCGCGCCCGGCCTGTTTCTTAATAACTCCTATAACAACATTAGGGAAAGCTGGGTGAGAGAGATATAGAAAATCCCTGTACTGTCTCTGCAGATTTTCAGTGAAATATTCCAAACTAAGAAGCCTTTTTTTTTTTTTTAAGGTGATATAAAAATCAGTGAAAGAAATAAGGATAAAGAAAGTCACAGCATTAAAAAAGAAAATGTGGCTGGGTGTGGTGGCTCACCCTTATAATCCTAGCACTTTGGGAGACCAAGGAGGGAGGATTACTTGAGCCCAGGAGTTCCAGACCAGCCTACACAACAGGGTGAAACCACATTTCTTTAAAAAATACAAAAATTAGCCAGGTATGGTGGCACGAGCCTGTAGTCCCGGCTGCTCAGGAAGCTGAGGCAGGATAATCAATTGAGCCTGGGAGGTAGAGGTTGCAGTGAGCCATGATCACACCACTGCACTCCAACCTGAGCAACAGAACAAGACCCTGTCTCAAAAAACAACAACAACAAAAGAAAATGTAATTACATATGCTGTCACGTCACAAAAAAACTAAATCCATTAAGTCCTTAAGGAAATTAAACTATTTCAATGTTAAAAACTAAATCTAGGTATTGGCATCATTTTTTGAAGTCTTTCCCACCTTCTCCTACAATGACTTTCTTTTAGTGTTAATTTTATATTTGTTTCAATTTAATAATGCTTCCAGAGATACTTTATGCCTAAAGCAAATACATATATATGGTGTCTCTCCCATCCTCATTTTTACCTAAATGTCACTAACACTATACACACTGTACCATAACCTTATTTTTTGTTTTTTTTCCCATTCACAATATAGCTTAGGGACCATTCTACAACTTTTAATAACTATCAACTGTATTGAATGCTACTGTTGATGAAGTAATTCTTCAAAATAAATTATGCTCTAAAAATATAAACAAAGACACAGGACTGGGTGGAATTAGCTTATGCAAAAAATAATTATATGTTTGCAAAACCAAAAAGAATTTCATAAAAATTAGTTTAAAAAATTAATACCAAAATAAAAACATTCAAATCTAAAGTGATGTCTCTGCCACCTTTTCCACATTATTGAATGTGGAAACAAATTTTAAATTAAAAATTACAAAGAAAACATCGCCAGTTAGAGAAAACAAGTATTTCCATGAATCTCACAAAGCAAGTAGGCAAATGTTTTTGGATTAATAAAATGTAGACTTGTTTATTGCCAAGAGTAAGAATCTGCAAGAGTTTGAATCATCAAGGACAAACTTAAATAGATTTTTCTCAACACTTAGGTTATAAATAATATGCTAAAAAGATACTCAAATTAACAGAATTTTCTTAATTTACCTAGTTAAAAATCAAAGAAACTGGAAAATACAAATATCATTTGCGATAAACTGTGTGTGTGTGTGTGTGTGTGTGTGTGTGTGTGTACACTGGAAATACAGTAAGGAAAACTTGGACTATGCATAAACACATTTTAGTTATTTGGCTAAATTGAAATTATATTGGTATCATTAAATGTGAAAAAAGATATACTTAACTGAATATGTCCACATTTAAACAAAGAGGAAGGTTTATTTGCTCTAATTGCATTTTAATTATGCAGCCCTATTCAGAAGAGTGGGAAAATGCAAGATACTATTCATTAAGATTTTAATTTTGTATGGCAGATAACTTCTTTCATGGAAAAAATATAGCAATATTTACATTCATAACTTTGTGAAGACTGTATTTGAGAACCAGAACACCTCTGTTTCAGGGGACGCATCCTGCTGCCTGGGCTTACATATATGTGCTTCATGTTTATGTTTACATGTTCAAAAAAATAAAAGAATTTTTTTCAAATAAGGGCTCAATGCCTTCACTGCCCAGTCTTTTAAGTTTCACTATAGGCCTACTAGGCAAAAGATTCAAATCTTTTCCTACTGTTGCTTTATTTCCAATATAACCAACAGGAACAAAAGATTCAAAAATAATATAATAAATAACATTCTCAAATTATTACAAAGCAAAGAGCTATAATTTAAAATTTTCTATCAATAAGTATTTTTTTATGTTTATTGACCAGTCTCCAAAAGTAGAAGTTAATTGCCTATGTTATTTAAAATGTTCCACACTACTGGAGAAGGTAAGTATATTAAAAAGAGCTTAAATCATGTTGAAGAAAACCATAAACATGTAGGGAGAAAAAAAAGAAATAACCAAGTGTTAAACTGGTCTCATATATACTCTAAGTACAAGAGGAATTGCAAATAAAGAAAAAACAGAAGACCACAAGGAAGAAGTAAAGGATATAAACAGTGTTATCAGAGCAATCTTTCTAAGAACTAGAGGAATAGACAAAACAAGTAGCTCAAGTCCTAAGCTTATTGCTTAAATACCTATTTGAACTTTTGCTCACCCAACTTGTAACTAAAAGCATTGAGAGATTATTAGGGCCCATTCTTCTTCATTATATTTTCTAGTATTTGGCTATTCAACAGTATGAACCAGTATCTGCAAGGACTCATAGCCTTTCCTCTTAAAACATAATCAACTTTAAATCTAAGAACCAAAAATATTATTTAAACCTCAGTAAAACCTCTAATTAAAAAAAAAACACACTATTCTTATGGCCTATTTACTTCCAACTAAGATTAACAAATATACCTGATGTTTTAACTAAACAAATTGTTTTTAAAATACTAACTATAAAAAGACCCACTTAAAATACTAGTGGCAAAACAGAAATGGATGCTATTAAAAATATCAAAGAAGATAAAGCCATATGTTTTTCACCTATTCCCAATTCTAAAATTCTAGCAGACTTATTATGTGTAAAAACTGTACAGTGCTATGTTACCACATATCATAATGCTCACTTATAGAACTTTCCTTTTTAATTGTTAGGTTGCCAAAGCCATACTGCGTATTTTTTCATAAACACAGAATAGCAGCCCTCCCTCCTCTTAAATGCAAATAAAATGCTTTTTACCTACAGAAATTGTTAATGAAAGCATATATTTTCTGAAAAATTTAAACACACACACACACACAGCATATAATGTACGTGCCTTTCCTATCTCATGACTAATTATTCGCTTCATAACCTTACGATACACCCACAAGTGAGTACTTACGATTTCTGAAATACATTTGAATTTGAATTTGAGAAAAAGCATTCCTTCACAACCGGTAGACTTCAATCTAGATTGATTCTAGCTAGCTTCACGAACGATAATCACTTTAAAATAAGATACAAAAGCAATGTAAAACATGTTAAATGACATTACAACTGTCATACTTTATGCAAATACAGCATAAAGGAATAAAGCACTTGCTGACTCAAGAACCACTGCTTTGGACTCATGAGTATAAATATGTACTTCCATGTTTACTTTCCCTTCAATTTGTTTCTAAATATACTATATAACAAAAATATGGTCTATGTAATAAAATAAAAAACAAAAATATTAGAGAAACAGAATCATACATATAAATACATACATATTTAGAAAGTGAGAGAAAATAAAGCTTAAAATTTGAATCTTAATATTTTGGCATAGCTATGTTTTCTCAAACTTCCTTTGAAGTTAATTTTTAAAAACTGTCTAAATACGTACAAATGAAAAATTTAAGAAACACAAGAGTAGATGAAGAGTGATTATATCTCAAGGAAAAATTATACTTCTTATTTTGCCTTACTTTAGCCTCATTTTTTAAAGCTACCAAACTGATGAGAGCAAAAGTGTCCTCATTTTATCTTACTGATTCACAACAAACATTTCAAAAATGGAAATAATTAATTTTCATTTTTATTCATAAAGAATATAACCTATCTCCTTAGGATTCAATAAATCTAAAAAATAAGAACCACTTTTGATTTGCAGCACATACTTAAGCAAGGACCTTACCTCTCTTGTAGACCTTAATATCATCAAAGCTTGCTCCAGAGCAGTTGACAACCAGTAGAAGTGTATGAAATGTACCGAAGGTCTAAAAGAGGTACGTGTGTGTGTGTGTGTGTGTGTGTGTGTGTCTGTCTGTCTGTCTGTCTGTCAGTGATTTCTGGGAAGGAGAGTAACTGATGAGCCTTAGAAGCAAAATGCCTTAACATATTCCATTTTAGAACAACCAGGCAGTTATGAATCTAAAAACTGCTAAATTGTAACCTGCCTTTAAAAAAATCTCTCCCACTTAAAATTAATTAGTTGTTTCACACCAGAGAAGTCACTTAAACTTCTTGAATTAGCTTCCTCACATGGAAATTTTGAAAGTACCAAAGACCTTACAGTTTAAAAATTTTATGATTCTTTAAAAAAAAAAATCATCAAAAGCATCCAAACTTTCAAATCGTTTCTACAGACAGCATACTAGTGATTACAGAATCAGACACATACTATTTCCCATGAGAAAGCCATGGTTCAATTACATTCATAATAACACTGATGCAAAAATTCTGGAGTCTTCATAAGCAAATTGAATCCAGCAGTGTGACAAAAATGGAGTTCAAAAGATGGGAAAACATAAATGAACATTAATACTCTACAAGGGAACACAGAAGACTTGAAATAAATTGAAAGGTAAAATATATAAGAAAAAGAAGAATTTTATGTTTTAAAAATATAAATTATTCTTCAATTAAACTACAAAGTCCATATGATTTCAAAGAAACACCAACAAATACATTATAATTGTTGTTATAATTAGAGTTGAAAAAAATATTTTTAGGCTGGAAAAAAACAGGAAAATTCTGACAAATGTAGTAACGACTAATCTACTAAATATTCTACTAATCTACAAAAATACATTAAAAACTTACAGTTAAAGAAAACTAAATTTATATTGGCCTGAAATGGACAAGCACATGACAAAATAGAATAATGGAATGAGGTAATGATTTATAAACTTTACAGGAAGAATATGTAATAGCTTAGTTCAAAATTGAACAGCATACATAATCTAATTTACCTCAAAATAACTGATCAGAAAGAAAAAATTCATTCTATGGATCCAAGATAGAATTACTTACTCCCAAAGACTTTAAAGAATTCCACAGGAGAAAAAAAAATTCCTTACAAGTACACTCCAGCTAAACATCTGTTCTCTAATTAATAATTTACATTATCTATCCTCCACCTTTTTAGCAAGACAGTTTTTCAAGACAGCAGAATGATTAAAAACTCTCTTGAGCCAGACACCCTTCAAAACCAGGACTGTCACTTTCTAACAGCATGTCCTTGAGCAAGTTACCTAACCTCTCTGGACTTCCATTTTCATAACTAAGTATTATGGAAACATCTCAGAGAAATACATATGGTTACATCAGGTTGTCAGATTGAGCCCAGGAACGTATTCCCTCCCACCTAAAATGTCTTAAATTAATAGAAAAGAAAAATATACATGAACATGCAGTCATCTATAACACACTTAAAAACCATAAACCACACTGCTGAAAGAAATTAAGGAAGACACCAATGAATGGAAAAATACCCCATGTTCATGGGTTAAAAGACTTAATATTGTTAAAATGCCAATACTACCCAAAGAAATCTACAAACCAATGCAATTCCTATCAAAATCCCAAGTCTTTTTTGCAGAAGTAAAAAACAAAAACAAAACAAAAAACCCTAAAATTTATATGGAATCTCAATAAACTACAAATAGTCAAAACAATCTTGAAAAAGAACTAAGTTGGAGATCCCATACTTCCTGATTTGAAAACTTAAGCTACAGAATCAAATAGTGTAGTACTGGAATAAAGGCTGATTAAAACCAATGAAACAGAATAAACAGCCCAAAAATAAATACTGGCATAATGGTAAAATGATTTTCAGTACAGGTTACAAGACCATTCAATGGGAAACAAACAATATTTTCAACAAATGGGGTCAGAAATAGGAGATACCCACATACAAAAGAATGTAGTTGGGCCCTTAGCTTACACCATACACAAAAAATTCACTCAAAATGAATCCAAGACTGAAACATAAGTGCCAAAAATTCTTAGGGAAAAAAAAAAAAATAGGGGGAAATCTTTACAACACTGGACTTGGGAATTGCTTTCTTGGATATGACACCAGGCATATCCAACGTACAGGCAACAACAAAAAAAATAGATAAATTATACAACCTCAAATTTTAAAACTGCATCAAAGAACACAAGAAAGTGAAAAGGCAACTCACAGAATGGTAGAAACTATCTGCAAATCATACATCTAATAAGAGGTTAATATACAGAACATATAAAAATTCCTACAACTCAACAACAAACAAATAATGCCTCTAATCCCAACACTTTGGGAAGCTGAGGCAGAAGGATCACTTGAATCCAGGAATTCGAGACCAGCCTGGGCAAGACAGTGAGACTCTGTCTCTACCAAAAAAATTAAAAACTAGCCAGTTGCAGTGGCATGTACCTGTAGCCCCAGCTACTCAGGAGGATGAGGCAGAAGGATCACTTTAGCCTGGGAAGTTGAGGCTGCAGTGAACCGTGACTGCCACTGCATTCCAGCCTGAATGAGAGCTTAAGACCCTGTCTCTTTAAAAAAAAAAAAAAAAAAAAAAAAAGAGGGGGTGAGAGGGGAGATTTTGGCTACACTACAGCATGGAAAATCTTGGAGAACATTATGCTAAGCAAAATAAGCTAGTCACAAAAAGACTAATACTGTAAAATTCTACTCATATGAGGTAACTAGAGGAGTCAAAGTTATAGAGAAACAAGGCAGAATAGTGGTTCCCAGGAGTTGAAGCACAAGAAAAAAGGAAAGTTATTATTTAATGCATACAGTCAGTTTTGCAAGAGAAAAAGAGTTGTGAAAATGGATGGTCGTGGTGGTTGTAAACTATGAATATACCTAATTCCACTGAACTATATATTTAAAAATGGTTAAGACTGTACATTTTGTATGTGTATTTTACAACTTTTTTTTTACCAAACATTAAAAGAGATATCAGTTGATCAGAAATTGTTGGGATAGAAAATAGCTGGTGAGTGGATGGGATCGGATTGGTAGAAATGAAGTCAACCACAGCACAAAACTGCTAGAAAAAACTACAGCAGATCCACAAAAACTCCATGCTCAGGAGAAATAATACAAAGATTGAGGAGGGGTTCCTACTGTAATCTTTAGGATAATTAAACAACACTAAGGAACCTAGACTACCCCTACCTATACTAAAACCCTCTCCCATATCCTAAGCTTCAAGGAACAGAGAAATTTTTGTTGCCAACCTAAAAAACAAGAGCTGCTCTCTTTAAATATAATAAATAAATAACAGTATACCATAACATAATGTTCATCCTCCCCAGTAAATCAGGAAAAGCAAAGTCAGTAAGATCTCTTTCCACAATCAATTTGGTCAGATTTTAATTATTAATTCAGTAGGTATGGAAAAACAGATACCCCAATATATTAACATAGCCTTTGTTATGGTAACTTTATAGTTTTTATATCAATTTAAACACTCTTCATCTGAGCCATTTTACTTCTAGTTATCTTATATGGCCTGGATGTGTATCTCTCCAAATCTCATGCTGAAATGTCTCATGCTCCAATGTTGGAGGTGGGGGCCTAGTAAGAGGTGTTGGATCATGGAGGCAGATACTTCATGAAAAGCTTAGAACCATCCCCTTGATGATGAGATTCTTGCTTTATCACCACTTTGCACAAGAGCTGGTTGTTTAAAAGAAGCCTGGCACCTCCTCCTCTCCCTCTTGCTCCCTCTCTTGCCATGTGATCTACTAGCTTCCCTTCCACCATGATTGTAAGCTTCCTGAAGCGTGCCCTCACCAGAAGCAGATGCCAGCACTGTGCTTTGTGTACAGCCTGAAGAACCATGAACCAAATAAATCTCTTTTCTTTATAAACTACCCAGCCTTAGGTATTCCATCATAGCAATGCAAACAGCTTAATACATTATGTATCGCAGATAAAATATTCACATACACATATGCATAATGACATTTACTATAGCACTATTTACTTAATAGCAATGAACTAGACACAAACCAAACATACATCAGAATGGCTGAATAAACTACAGTACAACTATTCAATGGAATGTCATGAAACACTTGTTTGATTGGTTATTTATTTGTATATTTTAATTTGTACCAGCATTCCTCAGAGATATAGCAGGTTTAGGTTCCAGACAATGGCAATGAAGCAAATACCACAAACAAACAAGTCACAAATTTTTTGGTTTCCCAGCACATATAAAAGTTTTATAGTCTATTAGGTATGCAATATCATTTTGTCAAAAAAAATTTATATATCTTAATCTAAAAATACTTTATTGCTAAAAAATGCTTACAATCATCTGAGCCGTCAGTAGGTCATCCTCCTTCGGTGGAGGGTCTTGTCTCAATGTTGATGTCTGCTGACTGATAGGAGTGGAGGTTGCTAAAGGTTGGGTTGGCTGTGGCAATTTCACAGAATAAGATAATAATGAAGTTTGCTGCATCAATGGACTCTTCCTTCCATGAAGGACTTCTCTGTAGCATGTGATGCTGTCTGACAGCATTTTACACACAGGAGAACTTCTTTTTTTCCACAGTAAACTTTTTTCAAAACTGGAGTCAATCCTCTCAACCCCTACTGCAGCTTATATAATATTCTAAATCTTATATAATGCATATATTATATAATATACAATAATAACTAAGCTTATGTAATATTCTAAATCTTATATATTCTAAATTTTAATATTCTAAATCTCTCATAATATTCTAAATCTTTTGTAGTCATCTCAACAATGTTCACAGCATCTTCAGCAGGAATAGATTCCATCTCAAGAAACCATGTTCTTTGCTCATTCATCAGAAGCAAATCCTCATCTGTTCAAGTTAAATTATGAAATTTCAACAATTCATTCACATCTTTAGGTTCCACTTCTAATTCTAGTTCTCTTGTTATTTTCACTAGATCTGCAATTACCTCCTCACTGAAGTCTTGAACCCCTCAAAGTCATCCATGAGGGTGGGAATCAACTTCTTCCAAACTCCTGTTATTATTATTTTGACCTCCTCCCATGAATCACAAATGTTCTTAATGACATCTAGAATGGTGAATCCTTTCTAGGAGGTTTTTAACTTACTTTTTCCAGATCCATCAGAGGAATCACTATTTATGACAACTATAGCCTTATGAAATGTATTTCTTAAATTATAAGACTTGAAAGTCAAATTTACTCCTTGATCCACGGGCTGCAGAAAGGACGCTGTATCAGCAGGAGTGAAAACAACATGAATCTCCTTTATACATCTCCATCAGATCTCTTGGGTGAACAGTAATATTTTGAAAGAAATCTTTTTCCCTGAGCAATAGGTATCAAAAAGGAGCTAAAAATATTCAATAATCCATGCTGTAAACAAACGAACAATCATTCAGGGTTTCTTGTTCCAGTTGCAAAGCACAGAGTAGATTTTGCATAATTTTTAAGGGTCCTAGGTTTTTCAGAATGGTAAATGACCACTGGCATCAACCTGAAACTCACCAGCTGCATTATCCCCTAACAAGCCCGTCGGGCCTGTATTTTGAAACTCTGAAACCCAGGCACTGATTTCTCTCTCGCTATCAAAGTCCTTCTAATAGAAGGCTATTTTGTCTACATTAAAAACCTACTGTTTAGTGTAGACGCCTGCATCAATAATATTAGCTGGATATTCTGGATAGCTTGATTCAACTTCTACATCAGCACTTGACAATTCACCATGCACTTTTTTGTTAAAGAGATAGCTTCTCAAACCTCATGAACCAACCACTGCTAGCTTCAAACTTTTCTCCTGTAGCTTCGTCACCTCTCTCAATCTTAACAGAATTGAAGAGAGTTAGAGCCTTGCTCTGGGTTAAGCTTTACTAAGGGAATGTTATAGCTGGTTTGATCTTCTGTCCAGACCACTCAAATTTTCTCCATATCAGCAATAAGGTTATTTTCACATTTTTATCATGTATATGTTCACTGGAGTAACACTTTTAATTTCCTTCAATAAATTTTCTTTTGTATTCACAACTTGGCTAACTAGCTTGGCACAAAAGGCCTAGCTTTCAGCCTATCTCTGCTTTTGTCATGCCTTCCTCAATGAGCTTAATCATTTCTAGCCTTTGATTTAAAGTGACATGTGACTCTTCCTTTCACTTGAACACTTAGAGGCCATTCTAGGATTACTAATTGGCCTAATTTCAAGATTGTTGTATCTCAGAAAATAGGACAGCCTGAGAAGAGGAAGAAAGAGAAAGGCCAGTACGTGGAACAATCAAAAAACATAAAACATTTATTAAGTCTGTCATCTTATACAGGTGAGGTTTGTGGCATCCCAAAACAAATCACAAAAGTAACATCAAATATCACTGATCACAGACCACCACCATAACAGATATAATACCAATGAAAACGTTTGAAACATTGTAAGAATTACCAAAATGTGATACAGACATGATCTAAGCACATGTTGTCGGAAAAATGGTGCTGACAGATTTACATGAAGCAGAGTTGCTACAAATCTTCAATTTGTAAAAATCGCACTAGAAGATGGCCAACTAGACAGAAGCAAGTGGAATAGCTCCCATGGAGGGACTGAAATGACTGGCATGCTTGAAACAGATCTTCAGAGGGATGGCGCTGACAGTGAACAGAGGGAAGACACAGAAGCTGGGCAGAAGGAAGAGAAAGATAGGAACACTGAAAGGGCTAACATGCACTGGGACTCAATTTTGAGCCACAACAGCCCCAGGGAAGCAGGTGAGTTGAAAAGGCAAGGAGTAACCTGCTCTCACCATGGGCTTCTGGATCCCTGGCAGGAGGGGACCCCTTGACCACCATGGACACTGAAGTAGCAGGAAAAGCTGCTTAGAGAAGTAGTGGGGCAGCAAGCCGATATGGAACCCAGATGGTTTGGTGCAGGAGTGTCTATAGTGGAGCACAGCCCGGAACAGCCATCCTGCTAGGCTCAACTTGCTCCCATAAGAGACTTTAGCCCTAGGGGAAATGTCACACCTGAACTCACACCTGAACTCTGCAGGGCAGTCTTGCACATCAGATAGGGCTCCTCTGACCCAAGCACCTCTTAGTTGGCTGGCCTCTCCCAGGGCCCTAGCCTAGTCACACTTGCTTAAAGAGCAGTCTCGTGTGCCCTGGGGGCCTACACCATAGCTTCTGCACAGACAGACTGTGCCTGACTGGTAGAGAGCTTCAGCAAGGCAGCTCCTACAGCCATACACAAGCCTGCATGCAGCTTCCTCATACTGCAGCATACCTGCAAGCCCACAGCAACTCCCCACCTCACTTTGCTGGTACATGTCTGCACAGTGAGTTTTGCTTTACTTGCACCACCCACATGTGAGAGTGCAGGACGCCCACCACCCCTGCCAGTCCCCACTGATGGCTGCCTTGGCGGGCACACAGCCAGTATGATCCGCTTTCACCAGCAACCCACCCTTGCACTAACCCTGCAAAGAGAACAAGGAATCCTCCTACAACCTGAGAGACACTCCATCTTGAGGGGCACAGAGAAGGCACCTAGACCTGTACCAACCAGCATCCTGCCCCAAGCCAGCTCCATCTGAACTACAACAGAGCAGAGTCTCCAGGAGGAAGCCCCCTCTACTCACCCCACACAATTTGCCTTGCCTTCGCCACTGTGGTGAATGCCAGCAGGCAGGCAGGCACCCCTGCATCCACTAGCACTCTGCTGCAGTTGCTGCACCTCAGACCCCCAAGTGCAGTGAATTCCAAGGCTTGAGGAGCCATTTTTCCAACAAAGTTTGGGCGCAATACAAGTCTCCAGGAGTTACAGCACTCAGTCTAAGAGGTGGGAGTTGAGCACTGGCCCCGTAAAATCTCCCAGAAACAAAACCAGTTGACTGAATCCACCTTATTCCACAATAAAACCCTCAAGGTCATCATACAAGATAAAAGAAAACGAAAACCCATTCAAGGGTGAGCAACCTCAAAGACTGAATGTAGATAAGCCCACAAAATGGGAAAGAATCAGTGCAAGAATGCTGAAAACTCATAAAGCCAGAGTATTTTCTTTCCTCCAAATGACCACATCACCTTTCCAACAAGGGTTTGGAACCAGGGTGAGGTTGAAATGAGAGAAATATAATTTAGAATATGAATATGAACAAAGTTTATTATCTACAGAAATACATTAAAACCCAATGCAAGGAAGCTAAAAATCATCATAACACAATGCAGGTGCTGACAGACAAAAGAGCCAATATAGAGAAGACTATAACCAACATGATAGAGCTGAAAAACACACCATAACAATTTCACAATGCAGTCAAAAGTATTAACAGCAGAACAGACCAAGTGGAGGAAAGAATCTCAGAGCTTAAAGACTGGCTTTGTAAAATAAAACAGGCAGACAAGAATAGAGAGAAAAGAAAGAAAAGGAATGAACAAAATCTCCAAAAAATATGTTGTCTTACGAAATGAACAAAACCTCCAAAAAATTTGTTGTCTTATGAAAAGAGAACAAATCTATGACTGATTGGGATACCTGAAAGAAATGGTGAGAAAGGAACCAACTTGGAAAACATATTTCAGGATATCATCTAGGAGAACTTCCCCAAGCTAGCTGGAGAGGCCAACATTTAAATTCCAGAAATGCAGAGAGCCCCAGTAATATACTCCATAAGAAGATCAACCACAAGACACACAATCATCAGATTCTCCAAGATCAAAATAAAATAAAATAAAATGTTAAAGGCAGTCAGAGAGAAATGCCAGGTCACTTACAAAGAGAAACCCTTCAGACAGTGAACCCCTCAGCAGAAACTATATAAGCCAGAAGAAACTGGAGGCCAATATTCAATATTTCTTAAAGAAAATAAATCCAACCCAGAATTTCGTAACTACCAAACTAAGATTCATAAGGAGGAAAAAATAAGATCATTTTCAAACAAGCAAATGCCGAGGGAAATTGTTAGCATCTGCCTTACGAGAGTTCCTGAAGGAGGTATTAAATATGAAAAGGAAAGACCACTACAGCCACTACAAAAACAAACTGAACCAGTGACACGATAAAGCAACCACATAAACAAGTCTGCAAAATAACCAGCTAGCATCATGATGACAGGAACAAATCCACACATATCAATACTAACCTTAAATGTAAATGGGCTAAATGCCCCAATAAAAAGACACTGCATGGCAACCTGGATAAAGAACCAAGACCTATTGGTATGTTGTCTTCAAGAGACCATCTCACAAGCAGTGATATACATAGGCTCAAAATAAAGGGATGGAGAAAAATCTACCAAGCAAATAAAAAATACAAAAAAGGTAGGGGTTGCAATCCTAGTTTCTGGAAGAAAAAAAAAAGACTAAACCAACAAAGATCTTAAAAGACAAAAAGGTGCATTACATAATGGTAAAGGGTTCAATTCAACAAGAGCTAACTATCCTAAATATGTATGTGCCTAACACAGGAGCATCCAGATTTATAAAGCAAGTTCTTAGAGACCTTCAAGGAGACTTAGACTTCCACACAATAACAGTGGGAGACTTTAACACCCCATGGACAATCTTACACTAGCAAAATAACTACAAACTATTTTGTATAAAAACTAACAAAGATATTAAGGGCCTGAACTCAGCACTGGATCGAATGGCCTTAAATAGATATCTACAGAAATCTCTGTGAAAAACAATAGAATATACATTCTTTTCTTTGCCACATAACACATACTCTAAAATTGATCACATAATTGGAAGTAAAACAATCTTCAGCAAATGCAAAAGAACTGAAATTACAGTAAGTAGACTCTTGGACCACAACACAATCAAAATTAAAATCAAGACCAAGAAAATTCACTCTAAACCATACAATCACATGGAAATTAAATAACCTGCTCCTGAATAACTTTTGGGTAAATAATGAAATCAAGGCAGAAATCAAGTTGTTTGAAACTAATCAGAACAAAGCTAAAACATGCCAGAACCTCTGGGACACAGGTAAGGCAGTGTTAGAAGGAAAATATATAGCACTAAATGCCCACATCAAAAAGTTACAAAGATCTCTAGTTAACAACCTAACATCTCAACTAAAAGAACTAGAGAACCAAGAGCAAACAAATCCCAAAGCCAGCAGAGGACAAGAAATAACCACAATCAGAGCTGAAGGAGACTAAGACATGAAAAATCGTGAACTGAAGGAGACTAAGACATGAAAAACTATTCAAAAGATCAAGGAATTTAGGAGTTGATGTTTTGAAAAAATTTTTAAAAAAAATAGACCACCAGCTAGACTTATGAACAAGAAAAGAGATATGATTCAAATAAACACAATCAGAAATGACAAGAGGGGTATTACCACTGACTCCACAGAAATACAAACAACTATCACAGAGTAGTATCAACACCTCTATGCACATAAACTAGAAAATCTAAAAGAAATGGATAAATTCCTGGACACATACACTCTCCCAAGACTGAAACAGGAAGAAATCCCTATATAGACCAATAATCAGCTCTGAAATTGAGGCAGTGATAAATATCCTACCAACCAAAAAAAGCCAAGGACCAGATGGAGTCACAGCTGAATTCTGCAAAATGTACAAGAAGAGCTGGTATCATTCCAACTAAAACTATTCCAAAAGATTGAGGAGGAGCGACTCCTCCCAAACTCATTCTGCAAGGCCAGCATCATCCTGATACCAAAACCTGGCAGAGATACAACAAAAGAAGAAAACTACAGGCAACTATTCTTGATGAACATCAATGTAAAAATGCCCAACACAATACTGGAAAACCAAATTCAACAGCACATCAAAAAGCTTATCCACCACAATCAAGTAGGCTTTATCCCTGGAATGCAAGGTTAGTTCAACACATGCAAATCAATAAATGTGAAAACAGAACTAAAGGCAAAAAACACTCATTATCTCAATAGATGCAGAAAAGGCTTTCAATAAAATTAAACATCCATTCATGTTAAAAACTCGCAGCTGGACGCGGTGGCTCACGCCTGTAATCCCAGCACTTTGGGAGGCCAAGACAGGTGGATCACGAGGTCAGGAGATCAAGACCATCCTGGCAAACACAGTGAAAGCCCGTCTCTATTAAAAATACAAAAAAATTAGCCAGGCATGGTGGCGGGTGCCTGTAGTCCCAGCTACTCAGGAGGCTGAGGCAGGAGAATGGCGTGAACCTGGGAGGTGGAGCTTGCAGTGAGCCGAGATCA
>NW_012101266.1:2569804-2594040 GCF_000951045.1 Mandrillus leucophaeus | reverse complement strand
AAAAAAAAAAAAAACAACTCTTGAGAAACCAGTCATTGAACAAACATACCTCAAAATAGTAAGAACCATACATGACAAACCAGCAGCCAACACCATACTGAATGGGCAAAAGATCAAAGTATACCCCTTGAAAACCAGCACAAGACAAGGATGCCCTCTTTCACTACTCCTATTCAACATAGTATTTGACGTCCTGGCCAGGGCAATCAAGCAAGAGAAAGAAATAAAGGAAATCCAAAAAGGAAAAGAGAAAGTCAAACAATCCGTGTTGGTAGTCAACATGATCCTATACCTAGAAAACCCCAGAGTCTCATCCCAAAAGCTTCTTGAGCTGATAAACAACTTAAGCAAAGTTTCAGGATACAAAATAAATATGCAAAAATCACTAGCACGCCTATATACCAACAACAGTTAAGCTGAGAGCCAATTCAGAAACCTACTCCCATTCACAACTGCTACAAAAAGAAAAAAAGACCTAGGAATACAGCTAACTAGGGAGGTGAAAGATCTCTACAAGAACTACAAAACACTGCTCAAAGAAATCAGAGATCTCACAAACAAATGGAAAAACATTAAAATGGGCATACTACCCAAAGTAATTTATAGATTCAATGCTATTCCTATTAAATTCTCATTGAGATACTTCACAGAACTAGAAAAAAAAATATTTTGAAGTGCATATGGAACGAAAACAGAGCCCAAATAGCCAAGGCAATCCTAAGCAAAAAGGATGAACCTGGAAGTATCACACTACCCGACTTTGAACTATATATACTACAGGGCTACAGTAACCAAAACAGCATGATACTGGTACAAAAACAGACACATAAACCAATGGAACAGAGTAAGGAACCCAGAAGTAAGCCCACACACCTACAACTATCTCATCTTTGACAGACCTAACAAAAACAAGCAATGGGGAAAGGAGTCCCTATACAATAAATGGTGCTGGGATAACTGGCTAGTCATATGCAGAAGATTGATACTGGACCCCTTCATTATACTATATGAAAAATTAATTCAAGATGAATTAAAAATTTAAATGTAAAACTCAAAACTATAAAAACCCTGAAAGACAACCTAGGTAAAACCATTCAGGACATAGGCACGGACAGAAATTTCATAACAAAATCTATGTTGACACTGTCAAAAGCAATTGCAACAAAAGCAAAAATTGACAAATGGGATCTAATTAAACTGAACAATTTCTGCACAGTAAAAGAAACTATCATCAGAGCAAACAGACAACCTACAGAATGTGAGAAAATGTTTGCAAACTATGCATCCAAAAAAGGAATACTATCTATCATCTACAAAGAACTTAAACAAATTCACGAGAAAAAAAAAATCTTATTAAAAAATGGGCAAAGGATATGAACAGACACTTTTCAAAAGACGACATACATGTAAGCCAACAGTCATATGAAAAAAAGCTCAGTATTACTGATCATTAGAGAAATGCAAATCAAAACCACAATGAGATACCATCTCACACCAATCAAAATAGTTATTATTAAAAAGTCAAAAAGTAACAGATGCTGGCAAGGTTGTAGAGGAAAAGGAACACTTATACACTGTTAGTGGGACTGTAAATCAGCTCAGTCATTGTGAAAGGCAATTTGGAGATTCCTCCAAGACCGAAAGTCAGAAATATCATATGACCCAGAGGTTTCATTACTGGCAATATACTCTAAGGAATATAAATCATTCTACTATAAAGATACATGCATGTGTATCTTCACTGCAGCACTACTGACAATAGCAAAGTCATGGAAGCAACCTAAATGCCTATTAGTGATAGACTGAATAAGGAAAATGTACATATTCACCATGGAATATTATGCAGCCATAAAAAAGAATAAGATCGGTCGAGTGCGGCAGCTCACGCCTGTAATCTCAGCACTTTGGAAGACTGAGCAGGCGGATCACATGGTCAAGAGTCCGAGACCAGCCTAGCCAGCATGGTGAAACTCGTCTCTACTAAAAATATAAAAATTAGCTGGACATGGTGGTGCACACCTGTAGTCCCAGCTACTTGGGAGGCTGAGGCAGGAGAATCACTTGAACCCAGGAGGCAGAGGTTGCAGTGAACCGAGATCACGCCACTGCACTCAATACTGGGTGACAGAGTGAGACTCCAGCTCAAAAAAAAAAAAAAAAAAAAAAAGAACAAGATCATGTCCTTTGCAGGAACATGGATGGAGCTAGAGGCCATTATCCTTACTAAACTAATGCAGGATTAGAAAATCAAATATCACATGTTCTTACTTATAAGTAGAGCTAAGTGATGAGAACACATGAATACATACAGGGAAACAACACACACTGAGGCCTATTGGAGGGTGGAGAGTCGGAGGAGGGAGAAGATCAGGAAAAATAACTGATGAATACTAGGCTCAATACCTGAGTAATGAAATAATCTGTACAAAGAAACCCCATGACACACATTTACCTTTGTAACAAACCTGCCCATATACCACTAAACTTAAAATACAAGTTAAAAAAAACTTTTAATCGCACTATCTGCAAAGTGCAATAGAGTGAATACAATACAAAAGGGGTATGCCTCTATATCTTATGCACTGACACAGAAAGATAACTACAAATGAAGAATTATATTTTTGGCAGTTAAAAGAGAGTTTTAAAGTTGAACTAGTGTTCAATTCACATCCAGACTGCAGTATTTTTGTCACTTTAAATAAGCTGTTTGACATTTTTCTGTTGTGAACAAAAATCTTTTATCTGTCTAATTCTTAGACCCACATTTTCCTCCACATTTTACCATCTCTAAAATTAGGACATGTCTTATAATAAACAGAATTTTAGATTCCCAAACATCAAATACAACCTGTTTTAAAAATTAATGAGCTCAAAAACACTTATCAATCAGATGTGTGTAACAGTTGGGATTCCCTTTGGAATTTTAAAAACACTCTTTAAAGCATGCCACCTAATTTTCAAGTGGAATGGGTGTTTTTTTGTTTGTTTTTTTGTGTTTTTTTTAATTAGATTCTGGGCACACCTAAACCATTATTACATTTACTTATTTCCTTTTAGAAAACACATCTCAGTTTTTTTCCATTTACAGATTATCTTAATTCTCACATATCTGTTGGGCTATAGCATCTCTACAAACACATACCACTGGAAAATATACACTAAAATGCATTTAAATGGTGTTACTCTTCATGTAAAGTGTATTCATTATTCTGAAAACAAAAGGCTATTGAACTAGTTATTTTTTACATATAAAAATAATATTATCTTTCTCATACATTTCATACTCTTTCCCAGCAGAATAGTCTAAAATGATTAAACACTGAAATAACTATCAAAATTCATGGCTAAACTTATACATGAACCAAGACCTTAACCCCTTTAGTTTGAAGAAGTATTTTGTTTGGGGGTTTCTTTAACAATTAAAACAAATATGTTTTTCAATACTTTTATACAGCTTTTTGGAACTTGCTGAAAACCATTTCAATCACCTTAAAGCTCTGATGCTACCAGCAAAACGTGTTGCATGCAAATGATTTGATCTTAGCTGATTAGTAACTTCATCCAACAGAATTAAACTCTTAGTTTTAGTTTTAATATTATACATTAGATTTTGAATGTATTCTAATATACATCTATTTTGGAGAAAAACACTTTATTTTTGCAACAAAATACTTAACATGCTAGCTACCTTGTGTTTCTCATATTATGTTTAAATTCACACAGAAAAAGCAAATACAGTACTAAAGGTGTAGGTACCATTTTTAAAATATCTATTAAGTCACACAAATTTCACAAGAATTTGATTCAACTGATATCTTTGCTTTCTGTTTTACCATAGGTTAACATGACTCTAAATACCATAATCTAAGATATAATTTTTTAAAATCTTCATTGCTAATTTCAAAAAATATAATTTGAGTATTTAAAAAGTTCATATGCCTAAGAAATAACATGGCTTATGAGTATTAATAATTTGAAAGTATTATTTCTTTCTAATAGCTAACAGCATTATTTGAAACTGATATATTTCTAGAACCTCAGTATTTCTTTTAATAAAGAAATGAAAATCAAACACTACTGGTCTTAGAGAATGTACTAGTCTGTTTACACACTGCTATAAAGATACTACTTGAGACTGGGTAATTTATAAAGGAAAGAGGTTTAATTGACTCAGGGTTCCACATGGCTGGGGAGCCCTCAGGAAACTTACAATTATGGCAGAAGGTGAAGGGGAAGCAGGCACCTCTTACATGACAGCAGAAGAGACAGTGAGCACAGGAGAAAACTGTCACTTTTAAAACCATCAGATCTCGTAAGAAATCCCTCACTATCACGAGAATGGCAAGAGAAAAACTAGCCCCATTATTCAATCACTTCCCAACAGGTCCATCCTCCAACACTGGGAATTAAAATTTGACATGAGATTTGGGTGGGGACACAGAGTCAAACTATATCATTCTGTCCCTTCCCCCTCCCAAATCCCATGTAATTTGCACATTTCAAAGCCAATTATGCCTTCATAGCAGTCCCCCAAAGTCTTAACTCATTCCCACATTAACCCAAAAGTTCAAGTTCAAAGCCTCATCTAGGACAAGGCAAGTCCCTTCTGCCTGTGAGCCAGTACAATCAAAAGCAAGTTAGTTACTTCCAAGATACAATGGGGGTACAGGCATTGGGTAAATGTTCCTATCCCAAATGGGAGAAATTGGCCAAAACAAAAGGACCACAGGCCACATGCAAGTCTAAAACCTAGCTGGGGTGTCGCTAAATCTTAAAGCTCCAAAATATCCTTTGACTCCATGTCTCACATCCAGGGCAAGCTGATGCAACAGGAGGACTTCCAAAACCTTGGACATCTCAGCCCCTGTGGCTCTGCTGGGCACAGCCCCTATGGCTGCTTTCATGGGCTGGCACTGAGTATCTGTGGCTTTTCCAGGTGCATGGTGCAAACTTTCAGTGGATCTACATTCTGGGGTCTTGAGGACAGTAGTCCCCTTTTCAGAGCTCCACTAGGCAGTGCTCCAGTGGGGACTCTGTGTGGGGGCTCCAACCCCACATTTTCCTTCTGCACTGCCTTAGCAGAGGTTCTCCATGAGGGCACTTCACCTGCAGCAGACTTCTGCTTGTACATCCAGTCATTTCCATACATCCTTTGAAATCGAGGGTCCCAAAACTCAACTCCTGACTTCTGCACACCTACAGGCCCAAGACCACATGGAAACTGCCAAAGCTTGGGGCTTGCACCCTCTGAAACAATGTTCTGAGCTGTACCTTAGCCTACCCTTTTAGCAGTGGCTGGAGATAGAGCTGCTGGGCGCAGGGCACCAAGTCCTGATGCTGTACAGAGCAGGAGGGCCCTGGGACCAGCCCACAAAACCATTTTTCCCTCCTAGGCCTCTGGGCCTGTGATAGGAGGGTCTGCCATGAAGATATCTGACATGCCCTGGAGACACATTCCCCATTGTCTTGCCTACTAACATTCGACTCCTCATTACACACGCAAATTTCTACAGCCAGCTTGAATTCCTCCCCAGAAAATGAGTTTTTCTTTTCTACCTAATGGTCGGGCTGCAAATTTTCCAAACCTTTATGTTCTGCTTCCCTTTTAAACATAAGTTAACAAAAGTTCCAATATCAAACCATCTCTTTGTGAATACATCTAACTGAATGCATTCAGAATAGGCCAAGTCACATCCTGAATGCTTTGCTGCTTAGAAATTTGTTCTGCCAGGTACGCTAAATCATCTCTTTCAAGTTCAAAGTTCCACAGACCTCTAGGGCAGGGACAAAATTCAGCCAATCTGTTTGCTAAAGCATAGCAAGAGTGACCTTTGCTCCAGTTCCCAATAAGTTCCTCATCTCCATCTGAGACCACCTCAGCCTGGACTTCATTGTCTATTTCATTACCAGCATTTTGGTCAAAACCATTCAAGAAGTCTCTAGGAAGTTCCAAATTTTTCCACATTTTCCTGTCTTTCTGAGCCCTCCAAACTATTCCAACCTCTGCCTGTTACCAAATTCCAAAGCTGCTTTCACATTTTCAGATTATCTTTATAGCAGTACACACTCTGTCAGTACCAATTTCCTGTATTAGTCCGTTTTCACACTGCTATAAAGACACTACCTGAGACTGAGTAATTTATAATCAAAAGCAGTTCCATTGACTCACAGTTCCGTGCATGGCTGAGGAGGCCTCAGGAAACTTACAGTCATAGTAGAGGACAAAGGGGAAGTAGGCATCTCTTACATAGCCACAGCAGAGAGAGTACACAGGGGAGACTGACACTTTTATAATCATCACATCTCATGAGAATTCCCTCACTATCACAAAAACAGCATCCCCATGATCCAATCACCTCCCACCAGGTCCCTCCCCTCAACACATGGGGATTACAATTGGAAATGAGATTTGGGTGGAGAGACAGAGCCAAACCATATCACAGGATAAAACTTATTCCAAAATCTTTTTACAGGAGAGAGAAAATAAATAAAGCTAACAAAAATGACACTTGAAAATGGTGGGGCTATGAACTTTACAAATATTTATAGTTCTGTAAGTAATGAGCAGAAGAGACAGAATTGTGTAGTTCAAAATTAGACAGCAGATTTTTGTAAATCTGTAAAAGCTCTTTTTCTGTAGATACAATTTTGCAGTTACTAAATTGGAAAGGAACAGGCAAAAAGAAACATGAGGACTATGATGAACATTTCTCATCTCTGTTTAATCAAATCTAGAATGTTCTTAATAAAATTTTTCCAGAAGCACTAACATTTGAGAGTAATGTATACTTCTCACTTCACTAATAGATCTGTGCTTTTACATACATATATACACGTAGTTCCTTTTGTATGTTTTTCAAAAACACACCCACAGAACCTGAACAGTACTAAATTCTTCACTCTCACTGGCTACTTCAAGAAATATGCTATCTTACTTATCCTGAGTTCTAGAAATGCTAACTTTGTAATATATTATTAACCTCCTACTCTCCTTCAGAAATCAGTGTCTAGGAACCACATCAATAACACTAGAAAATAATTCCATGTTACGTAAATTTGCCGTAACTAAAAGTGAACTAAATTATCGACACACTCATACACAAAGTTCATCAAACACGTATTTAAATTTATCTTAGTACAGGGTACTGTACTACTTTACCCAACTCAAAAAAAATTTATTTCCTGAAAATATTTCACACTTTAGCCAATTAAAATTTTAAAAAATCATATGCAGTTTTTTCCTTTCACAAAAATTATTTCTTCAAATATCCTCTAACACTTTGTATCCTATTTCTCTTGACAGTTAAAATTTTAAGCTTTTAAAAACCTTCCAGGTTGGAGCCAGGCGTGGTGGCTCACACCTGTAATCCCAACACTTTGGGAGGCTGAGGCGGGAGGATCACAAGGTCAGGAGATCCAGACCATCCTGACTAACACAGTGAAAGCCCGTCTCTATTAAAAATATAAAAAATTAGCCGGGTGTGGTGGCAGGCGCCTGTAGTCCCAGCTACTTGGGAGGCTGAGGCAGGAGAATGGCATGAACCCGGGAGGCGGAGCTTGCAGTGAGCTGAGACTGCACCACTGCACTCCAGCCTGGGGGACAGAGCGAGACTCCGTTTCCAAAAAAACAAACAAACAAACAAACAAAAACTGTCCAGGTTGGGTATAGTGGCTCATGCCTATGATCTCAACACTTTGGGCAGCCAAGGCAGGAGGACTGCTTAAGCCCAAGAGTTCAAGACCAGCCTGGACAATATAGGGAGATGAAGTATCTACAAAAAATTTAAAAAAAACAACACACATTGGCCAGGTGCGGTGGCTCATGTCTATAATTCCAACACTCTGGGAGGCCGAAGTGGGCAGATCACGACGTCAAGAGATCGAGACCATTCTGGCTGGTATGGTGAAACCCTCTCTCTACTAAAACTACAAAAAATTAGCCGGGTGTGGTGGCAGGCCCTGCAGTCCCAGTTACTCAGGAGGCTGTGGCAAGAGAATCACTTGAACCCGGGAGATGGAGGTAGCAGCCAGCCGAGATCACGCCACTGCACTCCAACCTGGGTGACAGAGCAAGACTCCATCTCAAAAAAAAAAAAGAAAATTGGCCAGGCGCAGTGGCTCACACCTGAAATCCCAGCACTTCGGGAGGCCGAGGTGGGTGGATCACCTGAGGTCAGGAGTTTGAGACCAGCCTAGTCAACATGACGAAATCCCTTCTCTACTAAAAACACAAAATTAGCCAGGCATGGCAGCACACACCTGTAATCCCAGCTACTCAGGAGGCTGAGGCAGAAGAATTTCTTGAACCTGGGAGGCAGAGGTTATAGTGAGCCGAGACTGTGCCATTGCACTCCAGCCTAGGCAAAAAGAGTGAAACTCTGTATAAAATAATAATAATAATAATAAATACTAATAATAATAAATTAGCCACACATGGTGGCACGCACCTGTAGTCCCAGCTACTTAGCAGACTGAGGTGGGAGGATCCCTTATACCTACCTGGCAGGTTGAGGCTGCAATAAGCTATGATCACACCACTACACCCCAGCCTAGGTGACAGAATGAGACCCCTGTCTCATAGAAAAACACACACACACACACACACACACACACACACACACACACACACAAACTAAAAAACCTTTCCTAATCACTACCTGTGAAAAGAATGGGGGTTTGGGGGGAACTTCCTAATAAGCCAGAAGCATACAGAAACCACTATCCACTTTAATCTGGTTTATGTTTTATTATAAATTGTGCTTATTCACTGCAATTATTCAATTAACATACTGTCTATTCATCTCTGTACAATGATGTCTCATCTATCCATCCATCTATCCTCTAATATTTACCAAGTCTCTGTATGTAACAGGCACTGTTCTAGGGCACTGGAAAAAAACAACTGAAATGTTTGCCTTCAAAGAGTTTACAGTTACTGGAGATTGAGGATGATCAAGAGAAAATTCCTTTCTCAATTATCTTGCAGTCTACAAAGAAATGCAGGCAAACTCAACGGACAATTATTACAGCATGAAATAAATCCCTGTGAAGGAATATGTTGTGGGTACTATGGAAATAGTGGGAAGAAAAGTCTAACCTTGTAACAGCATATCAAGGAAATCAAGTAGAGGAAATGCAATTGAAAACTGGGCTTATGGAACAAATACAAGTTAATCCGAGGAGTATGTTTGAGACTTCTAGATATGCAAGGAATGGCAGGTAAAGCCAACAGGTAAGAAAATTCATATAGAAGTGAGGGAATTACAAAGAATCTATTATTAATGGACATAGAATTTAGGTGGCTAATGGAGAAAGAATGCTGTATACTACATTGTGTAATACAAGTTCTATTATCTATCCATTATTATTTCATCTATATTCACTTTATATTTATATAGTTTAAAAAGCTGAATGTTTCTATGAAATATTTCTTACAACTGCATGTGAATCTACAATTATCTCAAAATAAAAAGTTTAATTTTAAAAAGCTAGATGGGGATTTTTCAAAATAGATTAGGATATCATTTTTAAGCATAATTTCAGTAAGAAAATGTAATCCTTTGATTTCTTAACTCCAATAATTTTATAAGGGTAGAAAATTTAGGTAAGAAATTAATGCCGCTAAAGAAACCCAAATTAACAATAGGAAAAATACCGTGTTTATCTGTTTTACAATGTGTTGATCCATTCAGGATGCTCTCCCAAAAAGAAGTTAGAGGAAAGCAATTTAAAATTGCTATTACTAGCAAAAAAAAAAAAAAAAAAAAGTTCTGACTGGTTTGGGTGGCTAGAAACTGTATGGTGTAGTGAATATGAGTAGTTTCTGTCCATTTCAAATCCTGGATCTGCCACTTTCTTAACTTGCTGGGGGTCTTTTAACTTAAAATTCATGATAAAAATATTCTATCCTCTAAAAGTTTGTGCAAGAATATCAGATACCAGGATATACCCTAATAAAGTTAGTTCACAGCTTTATAGAGTGATTCACAGAGATTCCCAGTTCATTTGATATTTGTTCTAGATAACCGGCACTAAGTTTGGACATGTGCTTGGACCAGGTTTTGATTGTCTGGGAAGACCATGGGGGATCAATAAAGACTATGTACATGTCCAAATGTAAAGATCTACACTATTACAATAAATACTGCTTATCCCCAAGACAGATGGAGTACACCCAGCCACATGAGATGGTTCCCTCCACATATCAAAATCAGTATATTGCTCTAGCCTTCTGTATACAAAACCATGGGTCTGATGGGGAATGTTGAACTTCTAGATGTTTTTCTTTGGTTGACTGGTGTTTTGTTCAAGACAGGGACTCGCTCTTTTGCACAGGTTGGAGGGCAGGAGTGCAATCATGGCTCACTGCAGCCTCAAACTCCTGGGCTCAAGCAATTCTCCTGCTTCAGCCTCCCGAGTAGCTAGGACCACAGACATGTACCACCATACTTGGCTAATTGTTTCGTTTCGGTTTTTTTTTTTTTTCAGTAGAGACGAGGTCTCGCTATGCTGCCCAGGCTCATCTCAAACTCCTAAGCTCAAGGGATCCTCCTGCCTTGGCCTCCCAAAGTTGTGGGATTACAGGCATGAGTTACCATGCCTGGCAAGTTCTAGATGTCTTCATGCAACCCTTACTCACTGGACAACACCATCTGCAGCTGTGTACACCCCAGCAAGAATTCTGAGGCTGGGGACTATTCCTGATCTCCTTAGCTATGACACACTTTCATCTGTTTCATTTTTACTTTTTTAATACTTTACTCAAGTGAAATTGACATAAACTGCACATATTTAAAGCATCCAATTTGGTAAGATTTGACATATGTATATACCTGTGAAACCATCACTGCTTTATGATTTTCATAAATGATGTTCACAAATGTTATGATTTCATAATGATGTTCACATCATTATGAACATAAGCATGGCACTCCTAACCCTTTGTAATCTCTGCTTCTTGTCTCCTTCTCCTTCCTTCATCCCATCAAGGCTAGCAATGATCTGCTTCCTGACTATACATTAGTTTGAATTTCCTACAATTTTATATAAATGAAATCATACAATAGGTACTCATGTTTATCTGGATTCTTTCAGAGTATAATTATTTTCACATTCACCTGTGTTATAGTGTGTATCAATAGTGTACTGCTTTTTACTACTTAATAGTTTTTCGTTATATGGATATGCTACATTGTTTATCCATGCACCTGTTGATGGGACATTTGGGTTGTTCCTAGTTTGGGGCTATTACAGTTAAAGCTGTTACAAGCATTTACATGCAGGTCTTTGTATGGACATATACTTTTCATTTCTCTTGATTAAATACCTAGGAGTAAAATGGCTGGATCACATGTTACCTGTATATTTAACTTCTTAAGAAACTGCCAAAATATGTTTCACAGTGATACTATCATTTTACATTACCACTAGCAATGTTTGAGAGTTTCAGTTACTCTCCACAGCTTTGCCAACACAAGGCACAGTTCTTAATCTTAACCATTCTAACAGGGGTGTAATGGTATCTCTTGTGGTCTTATTTGCATTACTCTAATGACTAATGTTACTAATATCTTTTCGTGTGTATTTGACATTCATGTATCTTCACTGATAAAGTGTATGTTCCAAACTTTTACGCGTTTTTTTAACTGAGATGTTTACTTATAACTAAATATGAAAGTTAATTACACATTCTGAATACAAGTTTTTTCTCACATAATTCCTTAAAGACATTTCTCAGTCTGTGATTTGTCTTTTCATTCTCTTAATGTATGCCCTTTGTGTCTTTCAAAGAGATTTTTAATTTTGATGAAAGTCCAAATCAATCTGTTTTTCTATGGCTCATGCTTTTGGTGAAATCATAGACAAACTCAAGATCACAGTGAAAATTCCTCTTAGGGCCCTGGCCCGGTCCTTCCCTCACAGGTACTTCCTGAAAATAACAAGCCAAGAACAATTCATCTCATATAAAGATTAGTACTCAGTCAATAAATAAAACAGCATAGAATCCATATAAAGCGAATACCAGAAAATAAGGAGAAAAATAAACTGGAAAAACAAATGACTAAGGCAGAATAATTTAACATCAAGTAATAAAGTACATTCATACAAGAAATTCAAGGCAACTATAAAAATGAATAAAGAAGCTCTTCATATACAGATACAGAACAGGCGCTAAAACCCATTATAAAATGAAAAAAGCAAAATAGCAGATATTATCACATATCTAACAAGGGGGGATATGCATGTATATTTAGTTGTATATAAATAAAACTATTTTGAAAAATAAACAAGAGTTTTGATACATACATTGTCTCTAAGGAGAACTGGGTAGATGAAGCATAGCGGTCAGAGAAAAACTCTTCACTGTATACTCTCTCTTATCTTCTGATTTTTCAGCTATGTAAATATATTACTTTTACAAAAAATTTTAAATCTCAAAAAATGAATGATAGTTTTTTCAACAATTATTTCATTTTTGTGATATAAGAAAGTGATTAAGTCACTTAAGTCACTGCTTTCTAAGACTAAAATGTATCTCTTAAGAAATACAATTTTTCATGAAAGAATGAAAATCTACTTAGCTATCCCCTGAAACTCAAGATCCTCTGGCTTCAAAAATATATGCATCATTCTGTTACAATTTGGTAATAATATAATACAAAGTAAAATCTATTAACCAAGAAAAAATAAATTGAAGTGGGTAAGTCCATTTTCTGACAAAAGAAAGTAAATGTCATATAAAATACCAATAAATAACACTTGGTGAGTACTCAGTACAATCAGAAGCCATCTGAAGTGCTTTGCATGTATTATCTCACAACCATCTGTTAAGTAAATGCTATATTATTACCATTTTACAAATGAGGAAACTAAGGGCACAGAGGTAATTTGTCATGTCAAATAGCAGATAAGCTGCGGAGACAGGAATAAAGTCAGTCTGACATCAAAGCCTGGGCTCCTAAGCATTAAGTCGTATTGTCTGTCCCACACATTTCATTACACTAGGTACAATAAAGTTCCAAACAAATACTCTTATACTTACTTCAGTAATTCACATTTTGCACATTTTAAGGTTCTTAGATTTTAAATTAATTCATGTAAATGTCTACATATCTTTGAAAACAAGTGGACTTTATTTTAGACAGAATGCAATCCTAAGGATGCAAATTAAACCAAACTCCTGATTTCATGAGTGCTCTAATTACATAAATTTCTATTTCAGAAGTCAAATAAATGTATATATTAAAAAGTGGGGTTTTTTGGTTTTCCTTTTTTTTTTTTTCTTTTGATACAGAGTCTTGCTCTGTCACCAGGCTGGGGTGCAGTGGCACAATCTTGGCTCATTGCAACCTCCGCCTCCCAGGTTCAAGCGATTCTTCTGCCTCAGCCTCCAGAGTAGCTGGGACTACAGGCGCACGCCACCACGCCTGGCTAATTTTTGTATTTTTAGTAGAGACGGAGTTTCACCATGTTGGCCAGGATGGTCTCGATCTCTTGACCTTGTAATCCACCCGCCTGAGTCTCCCAAAGTGTTGGGATTACAGGAATGGGCCACTGCACCCAGCCCAAAAAGTGTTTCTTAAAATGTCTGTAGTTCATTTGTGTTAAATTAGTTTGGAAGCTAACAATTTTAAATAAATAAAATGTGCATAATTAGTAAGCAGATAGAAGAATAGAGCAGAAATATGATGAGAGCTAAATGTAAAATCCTGTAAGATGAAAAGTACCTACACATTTATATAACAACTCTACCAATAAAGAGATTTCATTAGTAATTTCCAAATGCAATGGAAGAGGTTTTTACTATAACTTCTTTCCTTGGATTAAATTTGGCTAAATTTCTCCATTTGTATTTAGGTGGTTTTCAAAATCTACAAGAAAATTATCCTGATTTTTTAGAAAAAAATATTTCATTATTAGTATAGCAATGTACTAGAAGGTCAAGTATGTTTTTTTAGCCATCTGTTCCCACTATGCAATCCATATCACTCATAAACAGAGGCAGTTTTATCCACGATGCCCTGTAATTGAGGCGCATAATCATACCAGCTGCCTAACTATGCCAAGCATGCCTGCTATGCCAACAGCTCTTCTTTCTCTGAATTAATTATGACTACTGGACTAATTTAATACAGTGCTTCTCCAGCATTACCTTTGCCAACAGTGACAGCTGTGGCAAAAAAGTCTACAACGCATACACTGCTGCTCACAGCCTACTCTCAATTGTGGCTATGCAAAATATCTCTGAATAATGTACTCCTCTGAAAGAATGTAAGCAATTAGAGGCTTAAACACCAGCAGTCTTATAACACAGCTCACTAGAAGTTACACTAAATGATATATATAAATACAAAGCCATTTCACTTTATTAGATGCTCTCAGATACGACTGTAACACAGTTAAGATACATTGAATGACAGCACTAATATTTAATAAATAAATGAAAAGTATTATAAACCTTTACTAACAGAATGGTTGAAATAATGAGGCTAACTAAGAAACTACTAGTGACTGAATTAAGACCAAACTGCCTTTCGGCCTCTTGGCCTCAAACATTCAGGGAAAAAACCAACAAACTTTTATACAAGCAAGAAAATAAAACAATCTAGCTCAATGCTAATAAAATATATCATGTAAGCTATATGTGTAATGTTAAATTTTCTAATAGTCATATTTAAAGGAGTAAAAAAGGTGAAATTAATTTTAATAATATTTTATTTAACCTTACAGATCCAAAATATTTTAACATGTAATCATTATAGATTATTAGTAAGTGATTTTGTTTTCAAAATAATCTTTGATCTCCAGTGTGTATTTTATCTATATAGAGCATTTTCATTAGGAAGCTAAATTTTAATCAAAAATATTTAATCTATATTTAGATTTTATCAAATAGAGTTGAAAAAAATAGTTCACACATCTAAGTTGTGCCAAGCACACCTCACATTTTACAATAAGATAATCATGTAAATACCTTCAAATAAATACTTTCCTTTAATATTCACAAACACATTGACAAAATTGGTTCATCTTTTTAAAATCACTAATTTAACTCAGAAGCAAAAGCACATTGGTTTAAAAACTATGACAGCTCACAGTAAGTAAACTCACTAAAACCATAATGACATATGATAGAAATTGTTCTACATCTTTACATCCGTACTGAGGATTCTACATTTTAATTGCTGTGATGGTTACATGAAATGTATATTTGACAAAAAACATTAACTATACATTTTAAATAAATTCATTTTATTTTATATAAATTATACTTAAACTAATTTGAAATACCATTTCTCACCTGTCCAATTGACAACAAACATTCAAAATCCTGACAACAAATTTGTGGGAAAGGCTACTGGGAAATACACATTGTCATAAAATAGCAGAAAATCAATGGAAGGAAATTTTATAGTATTTAACAAAACTACATATGTGTTTTCCATCTGATTCTACTTCTAGCAGGTAAAAAAAAAAAAAAAAGCACCTCTATAAATATGAAACAACATATATACAAACATTATTCAACACAGCATTATTTGTCAGGGCAAACATTAGAAACAATCTAAACACATTTCTATGGAAACTGGTTGAATAACTGTAGTTTATCCACTTAAAGAATGTAACAAAGAATACAGAGGCTATAAAAAGAATAAGGAAGATCTTTGAACAGATATGGGAGTGATTACCAGGAAAATACTGTTAAGTAAAATATATATATATATGCAAAGGAATATATACAGTACTGTACTTCTATATTTAAAAAGTGGAAATGAAGGGCCAAGCGTGGTGGCTCACGCCTGTAATCCCAGCACTTGAGGAGGCCAAAGCGAGCCAATACTTAAGATCAGGAGTTCAAGACCAGCCTGGCCAACATGGTGAAACGCTGTCTCTACTAAAAATACAAAAATTAGCATGCTCCTGTGGTCCATCTACTTGGGAGGCTGAGGCACGAGAATCGCTTGAACCTGGGAAGCGGAGGTTGCAGTGAGCTGAGATGGCACCACTGCACTCTAGCCTGGGCAACAGAGTAAGACACAGTCTCAAAAAAAAAAGTGGAAATGAGACTATTAATCTATACATGTGTGTATGTGTGTGTGTATCTGCTAGTTTTGTGAAAAATGCAACAGAGGAAAAATAACCAAGAAGCCAATGAAATTGATTACCCATAGAGGATATGTGGAAATAAGAAAGAAGGGACATAGAAAGAAATGAGACTTCTGAGTATATATTTTTATAATTTTTCAATTTTTGTAGATGTGATCAAATTAAAGATGTTCAGATGGGGAGATTATACTAGATTACATGAATGATCCCAATCTAGTCACATGAGTCCTTCAAACCTTTCCCAGAACTTTTACCAGTTGGGTCAGAAAGAGGAGACTGAAAGAGGAGGAGAAACCACGCAGGCAATCAACCCACCATTGTTGGCTTTAAAAATGAATGGAGAAGACCACAAGCCAAGGAGCACAGATAGCCTCTAGAATCTGGGAATAGCCTTCAGCTGGCAGCCAGCAAGAAAACAGAAATCTCAGATCTACAAGCACAAAGAACTGAATTCTGCCAACAAGCCAAATGAGAAGGAAACAGTTTCTATCTCAGATCCCCCATAAAAGAACACAGTTGGCCAACAAACTGATTTTATTCCAGTGAGAAGGGCAGAATAATAAATTTGTGCTGTTTTAAGCCACTGAAGCTTGTGGCAATTTTTAATGATTACAACAGAAAACTGATGCAGGTCAGGCGTAGTGGTACACGCCTGTAATCTCAGCACATTGGAAGACCAAGATGGGCAGATCACCTGAGGTCAGGAGTTCAAGACCAACCTGGCCAACATGGAGAAGCCCCATTTCTACTAAAAATACAGAAATTAACCACATTTGGTGACGCACACATGTAATCCGAGCTACTTGGGAGGCTGAGGCAGGAGAATTGTTTGAACCTGGGGGGCGGAGGTTGCAGTAAGCCGAGATCACACGCCACTGCACTCCAGCCTGGGTGACAGAGGGAGACTCTGTCTCAAAAAAAAAAAAAAAAAAGGAAACTGATACAGGTTTTAAAAGTATCTATACTCCCCTGTATAACATACCACCAGTGTCTTTCTTCTAGTCTTCATCATCTGTGACTTAAACTCTGGCAAACTGCTCTGACTTCAATCCTGCTCTCTTCTAACTCACTTTTAAACTGACAGAAAAGCGATCCTTCTAAAATGTAAATCTGATTAGAAAAGGCCAATTCACTCTCTATCCATCCCCACTTGTAATTCAATATGTACAATCCCAAACCAACTCCTAGCAAGATTTTTGTTGGAAAACAAAAAAATGATTCTAAAATTTATACACAGAAATTCAAAATAAAATTCAAAACAATTTTGATCAAAAAAAGAGAAAGAATAGAGTTTAAGGGATATACTACCTGATTTCAACTCTTTCCACAAAGCTACAATAATCACAGCAGTGTGGTATTGGTATTTAAAGACAGACATATAAATAAATAGAACAGGAAAGAGAACCCAAAAATATACTCACACATATTTGTTCAAGGTATTTTCAAAAAATGAATCAAGGTATCCCTGATGAACACAAATGTAAAAAGTCTCAACAAAATACTAGCAAACAGAATTTAACGACACATTAAAAAGACCATTTACCATGATCAAGTGGGATTCATCCAAGGAATACAAGCATGTTCAACATACGCAAATCAATAAACATAATACATCACATTAACAGAACCAAGAACAAATGTTTCAACAGATGCTAAAAAAGATTTCAACAAAATTCAACATCCTTTCATGATAAAAACCCTCAATAAACCTGGTATAGAAGAAACATACCTCAGTGTGATAAGGGCCATATATCACAAAACCACAGCTATTATCACACTGAATGGGGGACAACTGAAAGCCTTTCCAGTAAGAACTGAAACAAGACAAGAAAGCACACTTTCACCTATTGTTATGCACCATAGTACTGAAAGTCCTAGCTAGAACGATTAGGCAAAGGAAGAAATAAAGAACATCCAAATTGGAAAGGAAAAAGTCAAGTCAAATTAGCCTTGTTTGCAGATTACATGTCCTTATATTTTTTAAAAAAATCTAAAGACTCCACAGAAAACACTTAGAATACATTAAATAAAGTTGCAAGATGGGTACAAAATCAACATGCAAAAATGAACAGCATTTCCATACAGTAACAGTGATCAACCTGAAAAAATCAAGAAAGCAATGCCATTTATAATAGCTACAAAGAAAAAAAAACACCTACAAATAAATTTCATCAAGGATGTTACAGATCTATATGAGGAAACCTGTAAAACACTGAGGAAAGTAATTGAACAGGACATACAAAAAAATGGAAAGATACGCCATGCTCATGGATTGCAAGAATTAATATTGTTAAAATGACCATACTGCCCTAAGCATCTTCAGATTCAATGCAATCCTTATCAAAATACTAATGACAGTCTTCATAGAACAGAAAAAGGAAATCCTACAATTCATATGAAACCACAAAAGATACTGAATAGCTAAAGCAATTCTGAGCAAAAAGAACAAAGCTGAAGGCATCACATTATCTGATTCCAAATACTATAAAGCTATAGCAAACAGAACAGTACGGCACCAGCATAAAAGGACACATAGACCAGAGGAACAGAATACAGTACCCAGATACAAGTCCACACACTTAATTACAGACAACTCCTTTTCAACAAAGGCACCAAGAATATACATTGGGGAAAGGGCAGTCTCTTTAATAAATGATGATGGGAAAACTGGATACCCACATGCAGAAGGATAGAATTATTATATACCACTATTTTTCACTATACCACCAAGCCTCAGTTTGTCATATAACATAGAACCATTAATAATACTCATTCAAACCGCCTTACAATTTGTTTAACGAATAAAATTATATAATTCACACAAAATTATTTTCTTTTCTAATATGCAGTAATATCCCATGAAGATGTCATTTATTGCTATTAATACTCAAAAATAAACATGATTACTGAATATAAATAAATTATGGTTGAATAACATTCACTCAGGAGTTCTGAACATACTCAAATGTAAAATTATCAAACTATGAGCTAAAATGTGAAACAGCCACTGACAGGATTCAAGGATTTTTCATGTTATTCATAAAGAAGGCTCCAAGGGCTCTTACGAACTATAAACCAGTGAATAAACAAGAAACATTTCCAATCACAGGTTGGAAAAGTTTCCATATTAAGAATAATTTCCAGTAATAAAAAGCAATAATATTTTCTACAAAGAGAATACATGCTTCCATAGTTCTTCTGGAGAATAAAAATTATAGTACATCGGAGCCTGTAATACTACATGTAGGTCAGATTTTTCGTTTTCAAATGAAAAACATGAGTCTGAAAAAGGTTAAGATAAAAACTAGAACATATACTCTCTGAGGAGGACAGAATAAAAACATTAATTCTCTTAGAAACATAAGAGCCAAAAAAAAGATGTTACATATGTTAATAAAATCAGAGAAGGTATAGATAACATGAGCACAGAATTATTAAATTCCTTAACACTTTAAAAAGATGGTTTAGGGAAAAATTCTAAAAAGTAACATAAAACATTTATAAAATATGTGGCCGAATAGGGAGTTCATTACATCAATTAATACAGCTAAGAATAAAAATATGAGCTATTTCAGAAGTACAAGATTATTGAACAAATGATCTGCCTAGTCAGGGTAATCTGATTTCTTAATTGGCATTTCAGGGCTCTAATACTGGAGAGCTCACGTGCAGGCATTCCAGTCAATGGCCCCAGCTGAGTACAACCTTTCACCCATCCCTGTCAAAGTGCCAGGTGTGTACATAAAGCTGTCTTGGATTATCTTGCCCAGCCTAACCATTAGACGAAAACCACGAAGTAACCTCAAAGGACACCAAATCAAACCATGACTAAACTCTTAACAAATTCATAAGATACAATTAAATGGTTGTTGCTTTAAGACACTGTTTTGTAGGAGTTTGTTATGCAATATTTCGGGAGGACCCAAGACTACAGTCAGGTTTAGTGATTCTCTGGGACTCACAGAACTCAGTATATAGTGGAACTCATGGTTAAGACTTATTACAGTGAAAGAATACAAAGCAAAATCAGGAGAAAACACACATGGGACACAGTTCAGAGAAAACCAGGCACAAGTTTCCAAGTGTCTTCTCCCAGTGAAATCACATAGGATGTATTTACTTAAATCTTCTAGTATTGAACTGTAACATGTGTGAAGTGTTCTCTACTAAAAAAGTTCATTAGAGACATAGTATCTCTAACTTGAGGTTTATTGGAGGTCACCTTGTAGCACTGAAGTGCTATCTAGTGTTCCCGAGCTCAAGAAGACTCGTGATGTTTCTCGTGAAGAAAACGCATGTCAGAAAAGTTTAAATCAGACATGAGTTATAGTGCTATTGGGCATAAGTTCAATGTTAATGAATCGATGATGTTCATGAAATATGGTGTATGTAAAAAGAAACACATGTAAAACAAGGCCATGTTGTACTGCTTGGTTAACTGTGATCAAAGGCTAGTAGGAACCTAACCCTATATTCCCCCCCAGGGACAATGATTCAGTATTCACTAACATAGTGTTCGCAGAAACTTTCTAGAACCCAACTGTCACAAATAAGCACTGACTGCATATACAAGCTTTTTCTGGAAATCGAATATATATACAGAAGTGCCCAAATCATAACTATACAGCTCCATTAATCCACAAAATGAACATCCTTGTGTAACTAGCACCCAAGTCAAGAAGCAGAATATAACCAGAATCCACAGACCACCTCATACTCCATTCCTGTCATTATGCCCTTCCTATAAAAGAAACTACTACCTTGACATCCAAAAACCATAGTTTTGTCAGTTTTAAACTTTATATAAATTGAATAATGAAATCATGTAAGTCATACTTTTTTTTTTTTTTTTTTGAGACGGAGTCTCGTTCTGTTGCCCAGGCTTGAGTGCAGTGGCGCCATGTTGGCTCACTGCAACCTCCGCCTCTCGGGTTCAAGCGATTCTCTTGCTTCAGCCTCCCAAGTAGCTGGGATTACAGGCACACCTAACCACACCCTGAAATTTTTTATATTTTTGGTAGAGAGGGGATTTCACTATGTTGACCAAGTTATCTGGTCTCAAATTCCTGACCCCAATTGATCTGCCCACCTCGGCCTCCCAAAGTGCTGGGATTACAGGCATAAGCCACCGTGCACAGCCAAGTCATCCTTCTTTATGTCTGGTTTGTTTCACCAACAGTTTGTTTATATAATTCATTCATGTTATGTGTACTTTGGTTTTTACTACTGTAGAGCATTCCATTACATATAACACCATTTGTTCATTCTGTTGTTGAGAGGAACTGGGGTTATTACAGATAGTATTAATATGAATAATGTTAATAACTTGCTAGCTTGATATTTTTAAAAACTTTTTCCCTTAATTACATGAAATGCAAATATTTTTAAAAAGCCACTTGTCACATAAACATCTCTAAATCAGTAGATGTAAACACAGTAATGCTACAAAACTGCAGGCAAGTTAACAGATGGTACAGGAGTGAAGAAAAGTATGAAGTTGTGGCAGTGAGCTAAATAAAGGAGCACTCATTTTACAGAAAAAAAAAACTATCTAAAACTATAGTCATAATCCTGATATATAAAGAAGATAAAGTATTTTGTTTTAAGATAGACTGGATGACAGAGTTAATAGATTAAACTAAAACCAGTGATGAAAAAATGATTCAAAATCGAGGGCCGGGCGCGGTGGCTCACGCCTGTAATCCCAGCACTTTTGGAGGCCGAGGGGGGCAGATCACGAGGTCAGGATGAAACCCCGTCTCTACTAAAAATACAAAAAATTAGCCGGGCCTGATGGTGGTTGCCTGTAGTCCCAGCTACTCCAGAGGCTGAAGCAGGAGAATGGCCTGAACACGGGAGGCAGAGCTTACAGTGAGCCGAGATCGCGCCACTGCACTCCAGCCTGGGCGACAGAGACTCCCGTCTCAAAAATAAAAAATAAGATTTAAAAAAAGACTCAAAATCATATTTCCTACTATACTTTTAGTGGAGGTACTCAGTGATAATGATTATCAGAATAATTATCGCTACTCATTTATGTATTCACATATATTTTACATTCTGCAAAGATTCAACTGTATTATAAAATGTAAATATAATTACATTTATAATTACTTATAATAAAGACTTTTAGAACTTCTAATATCACTCACTTTGTTTAATCTACGGTGTTTTACCTGTATTTTTTGGTAGTCATGAGACAATCAACACCCTATGATTTCCCTTTACATGATAATATTCTAAATACTAAAAAAGGGGAGGGGAGAATTCCAAACACACGTAAGTATTTACATTGCGCAGTAGGTATGCCTAATAATCCAGGGATTCAACAAACATAATAAAAACAATGAAGCAGCACTGAAACAATCAAATTTGAGAAAAACCAGACAATACAGGTTCACAATCTCTAATCAGCTTCATTTTTTAAAATTTGATCTTCTCTACTGAAAATCAAATTAAAACAGATACCAGAATGCCTCTCTGATGCTTCTTTTTCTAAGGCTTGCTATCTTGCCTAGGTCACAACTTTCATGTAGTTTAAGAAAATGCTATATTAGTACACAATATATTAGAGTATACCATATGGGCTTAAAGGAAAAAGATAATCTTGTATCCAGCTAAAAAAAATATCTAGAAAGTGTTACCATGGGCTACAAGTTAAATCTGAGACCTGTCAATAAAAATTAAAATAATTAAATGTCTCCTACCTATCCATAAAGTAGGTTATTTCCTCAGATTATCAAGATTAAAATGACTTAATTGGGAATTATTATTAAGAAACGGTGGTCTCACTATATTGCTCGGCCTGATCTTAAAACTCCAGGGCCTAAGTGATCCTTTTGCCTCAGCCTCCCAAGTAGCTAGGATTTTAGGCACAAGCCACTGCATCTGGCTCAGAAATGTTTATTCTCAACCCAAGCTAAACTCGTAATTAAATCAGGTGATTGACTCTAACCTCCAATTCTTTTTAATAATTCATACTTACTTTTTATTTTTAACAATTTACCATTAAACATATTCTAATAATGTGTCTATATAATCACATAGCAATCCCTCCTCTAACCTTACGATATCAACACATATTGTGTACGGAACTGGTGGCTTCTTGGTCTCGCTGACTTCAAGAATGAAGCCGCAGACCCCCACGGTAAGTGTTACAGTTCTTAAACATGGCAGTCCGGAGTTTGTTCCTTCAGACGTATCCGCAGTTTCTTCCTTCTGGTGGGTTCGTGGTCTTGCTGACAGGAGTGAAACTGCAGACCTTCAGGTGAGTGTTACAGCTCTTAAAGCTGGCGTGTCTGAAGTTGTTCATTCTTCCCGGTGGGGTTGTGGATACGTCTCGCTGGCTTCAGAAGTGAAGCTGCAGACCTTCGGGGTGAGTGTTATACCTCTTAACGGCGGCGTAGAACCAAAGCGTGGAACCAGAGTGAACGGCAGCAAGATTTATTGCAAAGAGCCAAAGAACAAACACTCCACACTGGGAAAGGGGACCCCAGCGGTTTGCCACTGCCGTCTTGGGCAGCCCGCTTTTATTCCCTCACCTGACTCCACTCACATCCTGCTGATTGGTCCACTGTACACAGAGCTGATTGGTCTATTTTACAGAGAGCTGATTGGTCTATTTTACAGAGAGCTGATTGGCCCATTTCACAGGGAGCTCATTGGTCTGTTTTCATGGAGTACTGATTGGTGCATTTACAATCCTTGAGCTAGACACAGAGTGCTAGACGGAAAAGTTCTCCAACTCGCCACTAGGTTAGCTAGATGCAGAGTATTGATTGGTGTATATGTAATCCCTTAGCTAGACATAAAGGTTTTCCAAGTCCCCACTAAACTCAGAAGCCCAGCTGGCTTCACCCACTGGATCCTGCACTGGGACTGCAGGCGGAACTCCCTGCCAGTCCCGAGCGGGGCCTGCACTCCTCAGCCCTTGGGTGGTTGATAGGACCGGGCGCCATGGAGCAGGGGGCGGTGCCCGTTGGGGAGGCTCCGGCGGCGTGGGAGCCCACTGCCAAGAGGGGGTCCGGACATGGTAGGCTGCAGGTCCCAAGCCCTGCCCCACAGGGAGGCGGCTGAGGCTTGGGGAGAATTCCAGCGCAGCACCGGCAGGCCGGCACTGCTGGGGGACC
>NW_012101266.1:2552765-2569739 GCF_000951045.1 Mandrillus leucophaeus | reverse complement strand
CTCCAGTGTGAGGCCTACCGAGCCCGCAACCGAGGGAACTCGCACTGGCCTGTGAGAGCCGCTGGCAGCCCCTGTTCCCACCGGCGCCTCTCCCTCCACACCTCCCGGCAAGCAGAGGGAGCTGGCTCTGGCCTCCGCCAGCCCAGAGAGGGGCTCCCACAGTGCAGCTGCGGGCTGAAGGGCTCCTCAAGCACCGCACCGCCAGAGTGGACGCGGAGGCTGAGGAGGTGCTGTGAGGGCTGCTAGCACATTGTCACCTCTCAATATCACTATATCTAGTGATCCTGAGAAACAAAATAAGTGATGAAAATATAATTTTTTTAACTGATGAAGTACTAAATAGTGGAAAGCTACAAATGTGCTACTTGAAATATCAATTATCAAATGTTCAAAGCCAAAAAGAAAAAAAAAGTCCTTTGTGTTAAATAGTAACTGAAACATAGTAGAAACTCAATAAATATGTATAGAATGAGTAAAGTATAAGTAGGTACATCTGGGGGAATGTATAGCTAAAATTATGGCGCACATGAATATATAACAACCAAAATCTATCTATACTTTAAAATAGATCAAACAATATATCACAAACTGGTAAAGGTACCCAGATTTCTGTAAATCAAATAATTATATCTTCAGATAAGAGAATCTTTACAGTTAAATTTAGTTATATCCATACATTCATCATAATTATTCTTCAACATAATTATCTCAATGGGTTTTCTTTATACTTAGAAAATACATATGTTTTTAAAGTTTCTGATCAATGTAAACAGTAAAAGCATGAAAGACTTTTTTTTCAATTACAACCACTCCTGCAAACACCCATTTGGAAAAAGTAAGCCTGTTACTCTCTATGGTAATCATCACATTACTTACAGTGTTCTTAATAACTACTGGAACTCATATAGAAATTTTTGAGATATCTTTTACCATGTATACACAAGTGTTTGCCATATGGATCTTGAGATGCGGACTATATGCAAAGCTGTTAATGATCTCAAAGGACCAGATGCTCTAAGCTTATGAATCATTACAATGTTATTAATATCCTTTTATACCACATAAATAGTTTGGATCTTCAAAAATATCTGACATTATGTTACATCCTTTGGGTATGTCTATGTTGTATCACATCATAACTAAAACCAGATTTTAGTACTAATAAATTTCTACGTTTTTAACTTAGTCATTAAAAGAGTATTTAAAATTACAGTCCTAGTGAAAATAATATATCCTAAAATTCCACATTTTTCACCAAAAATTTGTTTATTAATACTCATTGTGCTAAAATGGTTTAAAAAAAAAAAAAAGACTTAAGTCAGTATGCCTCTAACAAAGTGACAATATTGCCTACAAGGTTTTTCTGGGAAACAAATAAGATAAACATTACACAGCTGTGAAAACTATAAACTTATCAATGTGTTTTTATAAGCACAAAAAATACTGATAATATTTCTTTGTCTAAAAAGACAGGGACAGAAATTATGAGAGACAAATGGAGAAGGTACACCTTATTAACTAAGAAGTAATAAATAACCTTCACATAGTTCCACTTTTGCTTTGTTTTTCTTGAAATATCAGAAAACTATCATGTAGTGGGAATATTAATCAGTGTTAAAGAGTTGAAAAGATTCCAATTGCACACAGTGAAAATTCAATTATACTTGAAGCTGGCTTCAAAATACTAATACAAGTATGATCTTGTCTCCAGAAGCTAAGCAGAATTTTCAAGGAGAATATTAGGATCTCTAAATCTCTAGCTAAAAAGCAGATTCTAACCACCCACATATGTTCTTTAAAAGCTCATTAAGTATTACAAACATTATGTTCTGTCATTATGAAGATGAAATCCCATTAAAAATAAAATTGAATTTCCTGGAAATGTAAAAAAAATATTATGAGAAGCAACAAAAGGGAAATAATAAAATCTCTACCATCTTTATCATCATCATAATCTTGTCTACTTATATATATTTGAATTTCAATCAAATGAAATAGAGTTAAAGAGAAGTAACAGTTATCTCTAAAAATACAGCATTCATATTAGAAAATTTTACATATATATTAGTATGAAATTATGTCAAAAGGATAGAGGATCAAAATCTCTGTACTTCCTTATTTAGGATTATAACCAATATTTTTAATGCATACTATTGTGTCTGTACTAAATTTAGGTTTACACCAAGACTGGTGACTCAATTAGAAAGATATTTAAAACAATGATCAGATACCACTTCCCAAAATTTACAATAATAATAAATACCCAGGGCTGTTGAGATTATGAGACCACCAGTGCTCTCACAGACTATTAGTGGACACTGACCTGGCAGTATCCTTCAAGATATGAAATACACACACCTTTTAACCCAAAATTCACTTCTAGAAATCTAATAAAAATACTCACATGTTCAAAAAGCTAATGTTTTCAAAGATATTCACTAACATATACCAATAACATCCTCAGTGTCTAATAAAAAGAATAGCTAAGTGTATTATCATACTTATACACTGAACTGACATAGAAAAATATCCATGACAGTATAAAAATAAAAAGCAAGTCCCTGAATAATATGTGTAAGAATGACACCATTTTTTGTATAACATGTGCATGCACACACATGTTTATGTAGGAGGAATAAAACATTTTTTGTCCATTTTTTAATCGACTGACATTAAGGTTTCTGCCTGTGTTTAGAAAAATTCCTTACATAAGATGGGTATACAGACAGAGAATCAAAGACCAGTAGTATCTCTCCTGAATTTGGAAATAGTGGCAAGTTAAGAAGCAAAAGAAAATAAAATAAGAAATTGATAGAAGAAACAGACATGCAGAGAAAAAGAGAGAGAACATGGCAAGAAACAAGAACTGGCAGCACGTGAAGAAAGAACAGGGTTATTAAACATTCAATTTTGAATAGTTCACCTTATTACAACTCTCCCCTCACCACTTTGGCTACTCCAACATTCACTAAAGTCTACATATACAAACAAAGGCTTTGTGAGAGTGACACTGGGTAAACTGTAGCCAAGGAGCTACATTCCAACTCTGAATAGGCAAGACGCAGAGAACAGAATATTCAGGGGAGGTAAGAGTTTAGCAGCATAGGAACTCTGAGAAAGAGGTGACCCTAACATTTTTTCAAGAAACTTCCAAAGCATATTCGATAAACACCTTGACACAATTTTATTTAAATCTCAAAAGATAGAGCAATCTCTGCTAACAACTGCATATGTATGTATGTATATGTGTGTATATATGTGTGTGTTATATTAATGTATATGTATAAGCATATGTTTTAAAAAGAAAACATTACATTACCCACATTTGATTTGTTAAAATATATTTTCTCTTTTATTTCACATTGTAAATATTTAATGCTCCTTTCTCCAAGGAATAACTAATGGAATTTCCGTTTTAACTTTGAGAACACAGGCCCTCCTAATTAGCAACTGGAGGAATTGCTAATTAGGAATTCAGAAAGGAGTCTCAGAAAAATGAGAAGAGATGCTACTGCTCTCTCCCCTGCAGCTGCAGAGCGTAGAACATTCTGAGTAAGAGGGCCTGTCCTGATAAGATATAGAACTGAAAGCATTCACAATATCATAAGTCTAGTATAGAAGCTGTGTATAAAGTTATAACTGTAATCATCCTGTTCTATTTTCTATGATAAAACAGTTCTCACAAATGTTATTTATTTCTCAAGCCATCTGGATTCAAAGAATCTTACTATGTCCTGTGATTCTAACCTCTATCTAAAAAACTCTGGTTTTTTAATTGGTTGTCTTGTTTCAAAACTGATTGCCCTTGTAAGACTATTTTAATAACATTTCTATTTCTGAAGATAAAAATATTTATCTTTGGATAACTATTTTTCTATAAATATGGCTTTGCTAACCTGAAAGGCTTTAAAATTTTATCTCTTCCCACTCTTCATGCATAAAAGTAAAATGAGCTAACTAATCTGGTTGATTCTTTATTTTTTAAAATCATGTATATGACTTTTTAAATTAATTAATTGACTTTCATCAAAATTAAGAAATTCTGCACATCTCAAGAGACTGTTTCGAGGATAAGAAGACAGACTAGAGAAAACATTTGCAAATCATATATCGAGGACTTGTATCCAGAATATGTAAAGAACTCTCAGGCTCATTAACAACAAAACAAAACAATATAAAAATAAGCAAAAGATGTGAATGTACACTTCACCAAAGATGATAAATAAGCACATGAAAAGATGTTCCACATCATTAGTCAATAGTAAATGCAAATTAAAACCACAATGAGATATCCCCACTCAACTATTACAATAGCAAAAATTTCAAAGACCACCCATACCAAGTGTTGTTGGAGATAAGAAGAAACAAGATTTCTCATAAACTACTGGTAGGAGTGTAAAACATTAAATACTACAGCCATTTTGGAAAACAGTTTGGTTTATTAAAGTTTAAAATACACCTACTATAGAATTGAGCCATTCTGCTCCTGGGTAGTTATCCAAAAAAAAAGAAAGCATGCGTCCACACAAAGACTTGTATAAGAATGTCAATAACCATTTCATTTGTAACAGCCAAAAATAGACAACAACCCAAATGGTCATTTGCAGATGCCCAGATAAACAAATTGTAGAATATGCAAACAATGGAATATTATTAAGCAATAAAAACAATGAACTTATGATACATACAACAAAAATGAATTGTCCAATAATTATGCTTAATAAAATGAAGCCATTAAGAGTACATAATCTATGATTATATGTATATAAAATTCTATAAAACTCAAACTAATCCATAGTGACATAAACAAGATCATGGTTGCCTAAGGATAGGGAAAGTGTAGTAAGAAAAGATTACCACGGGGATAATCCCTTGATAATCATTTAGGGAGCAATGGATATCTTCATTATCTTGATTGTATTAATGGTTTTACAAGTGCGTATGTATGTCAAAACTTAGCAAACTGTACCCTTTAAACGTGCAGTTTATTGGATGTGGATTAAAAAATGGAAAAAGAATTATACAGACCCAAAATAAATATAAGACAATGTTACATCACATTTTTAGTAGACTTTATGGAAAGAAAAGGTAATTAAACACTGAGAGGGACAAATTACAATTATCAGGCTTTCCAAAGGCAAAGAAAATGAGACTGGGAATATGACGACAAACTATGTTAACATAGCTTTCTTTACCTGGAAATTTTCCTGTCTACTTTAAATGATAATCCACAGAACCATGTTCCAATAGAAACTATGCTTAAAGGTACTCACATCAAGTGGAGCATGCAGTATGTTACAACATCATTTCCTATGAATTAGAAAGTTTCCCCACCTCTCCTTTCAAATATAGTTTTGCCATTAACTAGCTGACCCTAATTAGGAATTCATTTAACTGCATTGGGATTAATTTTTGTTCAACATTTCAAGTGGTTATTTTAGACCTGTATTAGGATTCTCCCCAGAAACAGAACTATTACGATATATAGAGAGCGTGAGAAAGAGATTTCTTATAAGGAATTGACACATAATTATGGAGGATGATCAGCCCAAATCTGCAGTGTGAGCCAACAGGTTCAAGACCCAAGAGGCTGGGCATGGTGGCTCACACCTGTAATCCCAGCACTTTGGGAGGCCGAGGTGGGCGGATCACCTGAGGTCAGCAGTTTGAGACCAGCCTGGTCAACATGGTGAAACTCCATCTCTACTAAAAATACAAAACTTAGCCAGGCATGGTGGCACATACCTGTAATTCCAGCTACTCAGGAGTCTGAGGCAGGAGAATCGCTTGAACCTGAGAGGCAGAGATTGCAGTGAGCCAAGATTGTGCCACTGCACTCCAGCCTAGGCGACAGCAAGACTCCACATCAAAAAAAAAAAAAAAAAAAAAGTCCAAAGGCCACCCAGGAGTCAGTGGCACAGATAAAGTCCAATGGCAGTCCGCTGGAGAATTCTTCTCTTACTCAGGGGAGGGTCAGTCTTTATGTTCTATTCAGGCCTTCAACTGACTGGATAAAGCCCACCCATATTATGGTGGACAATCTGCTTTACTCTATCAATAAAAAAGTTAATCTCCAAAATACTCGGAGAAACACTCAGAGTAATGTTTAAACAAATATTTGGGCACCCAGTGGCTCACTCAAGTGGACACATAAAACTAACCATCACAGGACCATATGAACTTGCCTTGAAGATGAAGATGCCTTGCACCTCTAAAATTCTTTAATTTCATGTTTATTAAAATTGAGCTCAGGACTTCTGTGTCCATGAAGATGAAACAGATGTAGTTTTCCCTATTTTTCCTCCTAAGTACAACAAAAAACTCTGGACATTGCATATTAAAGAAAACATGAAAAGACTGAAAAGTGACGAGAAGAAAGAAGATCTGCATAGGGACCTCAGGATCCTCAAGACCAAGGAGTGATATGGGTGAGTTCCCTGGATTTTCATTTTGCCTCATATATGCCTGGCTTGAAGCTAAAACAGTTGGCAGCCAGTGTATCTAACACCCTAGATACATGAATGAGTGCCAAAAACAAAAACAAAAAATCCAAACTTCATTGCATTTCTGGAGAAACTATGGCTCAGAGAAATTAAATGAGTCGTGTTAGTCAAAAAGCTAGTAATTAAGGAAACAGATTTCAAACATGTATCTTCTAATGTCAAACCATGTCTTATATGGCCTAGAATAAATAACAAATGAGTAAATTCAAATTTGTAGAGACTGAATTATGAATGCAAGATAAACCAACTTCTAGGGAAACCAACAAAACAAATGCACCCCACACCACCACCACCAAAAAAAAAAAAAAAAAAAAACACCTCACTGATACCCATCAAAATGAACAAAAGTAATAGAGAAGAAAACGTAATCTGAAGACCGCACCACCCTTCTGGTTAAAACATTTCAGTTGCAGGTGATGAAAAATTAAACTCAAATCACTTACACTAAAACACAATTGATCAGGAAGAACATCAGTGAGAAGGCAAAGTAGGAGATCCCAGCCTTCCGCCCACAAAAAAAAAAACTATTTTCCCATAAACAAAAATAGCTCTGAAAGAGCTCAGGAGTTAAGGAGCTGCAGCAACACAGTAAAGCAAGAGCCCAAAAATAACTGCCCAAAGATGGAAAGAAGAACAGACTCATTTTTCCTGAATGAAGCCAACAGTGCTTAGCAATACAAGGAAACTCCCTGACCCAAGAGTTCCCTTCACAAGAGAAAAGATTAAGGTTAGCAACCAGTTTCTCCATCCTTTTAGGGTTCTGCTTCAGTTATACTCCACCCAGATCAATGGGGAGACCAGCATAGCTGAGTCACCTGGAAACAGCTAGGAACAAAGAAGTGTGTGGCCTATTGGCATCAACCACATGGCAGGTTGTGGCCTTCTCAGCAAAAGACTCTAACACCTTTCAACATGGAGAAACTCAACTCAACAGCCCTTGGGGTCACTGCAGATGCTCCACAGCTGTAAGCACTAAGGACCTCAAGTGTTCATAGCCATGAACCCCAGAGGCCTGCTTTGCAGAGGACCCAAGAAGCTTTCACCACTGAGGAAACCAATAGCCAGCAAAGCCACTGCAGACCCCCAACAGCTTTTACCATCAAGGGCCTACCTGTTTTTCACCTTCTCAGACTCCACTTGCCTAAGCTACCTGAGTAAGCATCACCATGAGCAACCTAGCCCTGGGAACCAGGGCAGCCACCCCACACATGTCCACTACCACCCCAGGGCCCTGCCACCAGGTTCAGCTTCCACCAGTGTGCACACTCCTGCAATTAGACCCTGCAAGCGCACACAAGCAGATTTCAGGGCTGAAGCCCCAGTGCCAGATCCACAACCACACAGAAAAGAGTCCAAACAGTCCTCACAGCTACCAAGGACCTCCCACAATTCTTGCCACCAATGACTATGTAGCTGACAATAACACAAGAGAGCTGCCTGAAATGACGAGACACTGTGCCCCTGCCTCAGACCTGGAGCCACTGTATTTCCCCGTACTTAGCACTCCATACCATTAGACCTGGTTCCATAGCATGCTACAATATGCCCCCCAGTGAGCCTATCTGTGCTCTCCTCCTGCACATAAGATACTCATTTACTGAAGCCTGTGATGGAAGTAGCAGGCCCAATTATCTCCAAAATGACTTCAGGGTTATTCTTTCATTGTGTTGGTGAACAGCACCTGGCTTTTGCCCATCCATACCAATCTCCTTATAACATGTGAACATTCATTGAGCCACACCATTGGTGTTCTCTCCCAAACACACTTTTTCATTCTTTAAAACATGGCCAGGGTGACAATTTTTCAAATCTTTAAAAGTTCTGCTTCCCTTTTGATTATAAATTCCATCTTTAATTTGTTTCTATCTTTTTGCATTTTACTATAAGCATTCAAGAGAAGCCATGCCTCGCCCTCAACACTTTGCTTAGAGATTTCTTCCACCAACTATACTTTTTCACTGCTCAGCAGTACTGCCTTCCACAAATCACTAGGACATGAACACAGCTCTACCAAGGTCTTGATTACTTAATAACAACATTAGCCTTTCCTCTCATTTCCAATAAAATCTTCCCATTTCCATCTGAGACCTCATCAGAATGACTTTTACTATCCATATTTTTACCAACATTTTAATCATGACCACTTAGGCCACTTCTAAGAAAACTGGGGCTTTCTCTGCAGTTGTCTTCTTCTGAGGCCTCGCCACAATTGCCCTTAATGCTCCATTCATGGCAGTGTAGGCTTTTTCTAGCATGTATGCCAAATTCTTCCAGACTCTCCCCACTACCCAGTTCCGAACCTGCTTCCACATTTTTAGTTATTTGTTACAACAGCACCCCACTTCTCAGCACCAATTTTCATCTCAGTCCATTCAAGCTACTGTAACAAAATACCTTAGGTTGGGTAATTAAACAACAGAAATGTATTGTTCACAGTTCTGGAGTACAGCCTGAGAAGTCCAAGATCAAGGCACCAGCAGATGTGGTGGCTGGTAAGGGCTTGTTTCTCAGAGATGGCACCTTCTATGTATTCTCAAATGGGGGAAGGCACAAATAAGCTCCCTCGGGCCTCTTTTAAAAGGGCACCAATCCAATTCATGAAGGCAGAGGCCTCGTGACCTAACCTCTTCCAAAGTCCCCACCTCTTAATACTATCACCTTGGGGGGTTAGGTTTCACATACAAGTTTTGAGGAGACACAAAAATTCGACCACAGCACCATATATCTGATCACGACAATCTCCAAAATACCTAAGGAACTTATACAACTCAATAGCAAAAACTCAACCCAATTAATAAATCAGCAAATGACCTAAATAGACATTTCTCAAAAGAAGAAATTCATGTAAGTATGGCACACTAACTGATTGTGCCACTGGAGCACCCGAAAAGAAGAAATTCACATGGTCAACAGGTATATAATCTCTAATCATCAAGAAAATATAAAGGGAACCCACAATGAGATATCAGCTCACATCTGTCAGAATAGCTATTAGCAAAGACAAAAGATAACAAATGTTGGCAAGGATGTAGAGAAATGTGAATTCTTATACACTGTTGGTGGGAAAGTAAATTGATACAGTGTATGGAAAACAGTAAGGAAGTTCCTCAAAGAAATAAATATAGAACTACCATATGATCCAGCAATCCTACATCTGGGTATATATCTAAAGGAATTGAAAACAGAATCATGAAAAGACATCTGCACTCCATGTTCACAGTAGCATTATTCACAATAGCCAAGTAATGGAAACAACCTAAATATCCTTCAATGGAAGAAAAGATAAAAATAAAATGTGGTGTGTGTGTACATATACATGCACACACATAAACACACACACAACGTAACATTATTCAGCCTTAAAAAAGGATTCTGCCATTTGCAACAACCTGGATGAAATTGGAGAACAACTCAAATAATATCAATAGGGCCCAATCTCCTTCTAGCTATTATCTTTGTACTTGGCTCTGCTCTCATAGACCAACTCTCACTAATGGCAAGATGACCATCAGCAACTCCAAATTTCTATCCCTACTCAGTGGCATATGTGTGGGCGTGCATTTGATGCACTACACAAGGTACCAAAACAAGGGGGCAAAGAAACTGAATCTAACCAACACCAATCTAACTCAGCCCTGGCATATATGAGAAAGAGGCACACTTTTCTTCACACCAAGTCATCTTCAGCAAGTTGTGCATTAGAGGACACCTTTCTATAATTCATCCATCAGAGCGGGACACTGTTTGGTAATTACTTCATAGAGATATAATGTAAGCTAGCAGAAGCCTGACTCAAACAGAAATCCCAAATTCACTCTGATTAAATGTAACTGTTTTGATTTGGGACACAGATCTATCTCTGAACTAATCACTCTAGCCCAGAGCCTAGATTTTAAAAATCTCCACCTGGAGTACTTGGACTGAAAATGACAGGGGTAATTTCCACCCAAAGCAAGATCAGTGTGATATTTTAAAGGAAGGGAGAACTGTACAGAAGTTAGCAAAAACAACAAATGTCCATGGCTTCACAGTATCTTTAGAAGAAAAAATTCAAACTTCTTACTAAGGCCATAAGGCCCTGCATCTGGCTCAAGCCTATCCCTACAAGCCTATCTTGACCCATTCTGTCCCTCTCTCACTAAGCTCCAATGGTCTTCATTCAGTTCCTCAAACATGCAAAGCTTTTTCTGACTTCAGGTCCTTTGCCCATATTGTTTTACTCCACTGAAATGTTTTCCTCAATTTCTTCATGGCTAATTCCTCATCTTTCAACACTCAGAGCAAATGTCAGCTCCTCTGGCAGGACTTCTCCAGGTATTCTCTATCTCAATCTCCTGCTGCTTCCCTTTGAAATATATATGGCAGTATTTTATTTATTATGTTTATTTTTGTCTTTTTTCCCCAGCTTACTATAAACTCCATGAGAAAAACAGTACAATTCACCAGTAACTTATAGCATTAAAGGAACATAGCTGAACTGCAAATGAATTGGGTAAATGTATGGATTAATCAGTGAATTAACGGATCTATATTGAAAACAAGAAAAGTCCTAAACACAAACTAAACATACCAAAGCTATCAACAGGATGCAATTTTTTTTTTTTTTTGAGACGGAGTCTCGCTCTGTCGCCCAGGCTGGAGTGCAGTGGCACGATCTCGGCTCACTGCAAGCTCCGCCTCCCAGGTTCACGCCATTCTCCTGCCTCAGCCTCCCGGGTAGCTGGGACTACAGGCGCTCGCCACATCACCCGGCTAGTTTTTTGTATTTTTTAGTAGAGACGGGGTTTCACCGGGTTAACCAGGATGGTCTCGATCTCCTGACCTCGTGATCCACCCGTCTCGGCCTCCCAAAGTGCTGGGATTACAGGCTTGAGCCACCGCGCCCGGCCTAACAGGATGCAATTTAATTTGATCCACAATGAAAGTCAATGCTTGGTGCTGATAACTAGTTTGAAGGCATAGTTAGGGCTCATTACTAAGTGGAAGACATTCTTATTAACCCACTTATGCCTAGCGTTCTGTTATTGGAACGCTAAGCATGTGCGAGTTATTTATATCCTACTGCTCAGGGTCATCGCCAAAGTTTGATTGCAAAAATTCAAAAAATTGCCACCTTAGCTATAAATGGATTAACAGTTCTTCTAATTGTCCCTAGCTTAGAAGGGTAGGGGCCAGGGACATGCCTCATTACGGGAGGGTGAAAGTACTCCAACCTGGAGCTCCTTCAACACGAAGGATTTCTGCCAGTAGATTGCCTTTGGACACAAACTGTAACTCTTCCCTGGGTCTTCAGCCCATTGGTATACTTTGCAAATTTTGATCAAGCTTCCACAATCACATGAACCATATACACGTGTGTGTGTGTGTGTGTGTCTGTGTGTGTGTATGTGTGTTTCTGTCTCTCTGGAGAACTGACTCATCAGTGAGTATGGTCTATAGAGTTTTAAAATTAAAAAGATGTTAACTAAGAATTATATACAAAACCAAACTGTATTTCACTTGTCACAAGAACAAAGATTCTTAAGTATATGAGAGTTCAAGAAGTGAATGAAATCTTTATATCTTTCTGAAGTTTGTGTTAAAAACATAGTCTAGCTAATCAAAGAAGTGAATAACCATAAGAGGTCATAAAACCTGGGAAACTACAGAAAAAAGTACTAGTAGTGAGCAATAAATCAATTTAAACACAATTTAAATAGCGGGCAAACACCATTATAAAACCAAATATAACTGTTTAATCTTTCAAAGAAAGCTACATCATATGAAAATAATAATGTAATAAATTTGATAAAATACAACAAAAACTGCTGATTAGGCTGGTAGTATAGTGGTTTTCATTTTCATTTTACAAGAAGGAAAAAAGCAAAAGAGCATTAAAAAGTGTGAGTTAAACCAAGCATACAATAAAAATAAATATAAATGAAATAAATTAATAAGTATTAATGTATGCCCTTTTCTTTGTATTTTATGTTTATGATTTTGTCTCGCTGACCTTAGGTATGCCTTCTTATCAGATATATAAAAGCCTAGGGCAGCTTTGTATCCTTGGTGGTTTCACCTTACTCTGGTTTAAATGTGTCCCCTAGAATTCATGTGTTGGAAACTTAATCTCCAATGTGACAATATTATGAGATAGGGTCTAATGTAAGCATTTCTGTCATGAAGCTCCACCTCATGAATAGATTAATACCATCATTATTAAAAAGGCTCTAGGAGTGGGTTCTTTCTCCTACCCTCTTTTTGCCCTTCCACCTTTCACCAGTTGAGGACAAAGCACACCATCTTGGAATCAGAATCACCAAACGTATCAGTGCCTTAATATTAGGATTCCCAGCCTCCAGAACTGTGAGCCAGAACACCCAGTCTGTGTCATTCCATTACAGCACCACAAACCAACCAAGATACACCTATATCAATTATATTAGTTACTTATTTAAATGTTTGAGCACAGGTACAATGCAAAATCCTTTGCTACAGTATATATAAGACATTTAAAATAACAGCAAGAAAGCAATTAATTTAGTACCAACCAATCCTGCTCTCATGGAATTTACAACATAATTGGCAAAATATAAAAAAAAAAAATTTAGTAAAGATAATCCAGCAATACATTAAAAAGACAACAGCTGCACTCCACCTTAAGTAGCAAAGCGGACTCTATCACTTAAAACAAGTAAAATAAAACAAGTGAGGGTGGTTTCTTCCAGAATGCAGGCACAGTTCAATATTAGGAAGCATTCATATAATTCATTAAATTATTAAATCAAAGGACCAAGGCCATGTGGGTACTGAATACACATTCCATAAAATTCATCAACATTCCTGGTTTTTAAAAATCCTTATAAAACAAAAATATATTAATATATATTTAATTTTTCTGGCTCATGCCTATAATCCCAGCACTTTGGGAGGCTAAGGCGGGTGGATGACATGAGACCAGGGTTTGAGACAAACATGATAGAATCCCATCTCTACTAAAAATACAAAAAGTAGCTGGGCGTGGTGGCACGCGCCTATAATCCCAGCTAGTCGGAAGATTGAGGCATGAGAATCACTTGAACCCAGGAGGCAGGGGTTGCAGTGACCCAAGACAGGGCTACTGCATTCCAGCCTGGGCAAGACAGTGAGACTCTCTCTCAAAAAAAAAAAAAAAAAAAAATTATTTTTCCTTAATATGGAAAAAAAAGCCTGTATCATGTTTAGTGATCAGGTACTAGAAGGTTTTCCATTAAAATCAGAAATAAAAATAAGGATTCCCACTAACCAGGATAAACTCCCAAAAATGCAATCAATATGTAAGCTAATCATTGAAATTTAACTGAATCCAATTGAAATTGAAATTTAACTGAATCTTCCCATGTGTGGTGACTGGAACCCTACAATTTCAACTAAACACTAGGAGTTCCATCTAGGTGTGTGAGTGAAAGAGCAAGTGACTGATGGTTTTCTAGGTATTTCAGGATCTATTCCTCTGGTTACCCTTGTCCTTTACCATCAAGACTGACTGTGTCTACATATGGAGGATAATTCTAAAAGTAAGAGGAAGTTCTGATATCCAAATAGGAACTACTCCACAACAATAATGCAATGTGAATGAGCACTCTTAAAGATAAAGAAGTTGGATATACAACAAAAGGGAAAGTAAATTCCCAATAAGGGATTGGGGTTGAGGGAAGGGTGGCTACTAAGGACATTACATGAAGCCACTCACATTTCAAAAACTTGAGAAATTGGTTGAAGATCTGAGCCAACTGGAAGACAGACAACTAATTCAAACCCACAGCATTCAAACCCACAGTATGAAGATTGTTGGACAAAAAGGTTAGGTGTATAAAAATGCCAACTCTGTTGCCTATCTGATTTGCTTGTCACCTTCCAGTGTTTACTCTCATATTTTATCTAAATTTAGAAACAAAGGATATGTGGTCCATGATTATTGTTTTCTTGTTATTTAGTGGCAGTAAATAAAAGAGATCCCATACTCTGATTTATAATATATCACTAGTCTATTAAAAGACATTAAGGCCAGGCGCAGTGGCTCATGCCTGTAATCCCAGCACTTTGGGGGGCCGAGGTGGGTGGATCACCTGAGGTCGGGAGTTCGAGACCAACCTGATCAACATGGAGAAACCCCGTCTCTATTAAAATACAAAATTAGCCAGGCCTGGTGGCGCATGCCTATAATCCCAGCTATTTGGGAGGCTGAGGCAGAAGAATCGCTTGAACCCGGGATGCAGAGGTTGCGGTGAACCGAGATCGTGCCATTGCACTGTAGCTTGGGCAACAAAAGCAAAAGTCTGTCTCAAAAAAGACATTCAAAGAAAGTAAATCTAATAAAACAGAAACATAATAGAAATGATTTTGCCTTTCAATTTAATGTGGAAGAATCTTTCCTTACGTATCTAAAATGATACAATTTTAGTCATAGTTATTACTCAGAATAAAATCCAAATAGCCTTTGTCACTAACTTGTCACTAACTCTAGTGTTCAGAGTCTAGTGTCACTAACTCTGGATCAGAAAGATCCAGAGTAATGCTCCTTGCTTTTCTTTCTGACCCCATTAGAACTACAACTAATAACAATTATACTCATCAATAAAACTGGACCTCATGAAAATCTATGGAAATTGAGGTTGCTCCCTTCATCCTAACTTGGGTATCATAAAAAATATTTTAAACTGACAAAAATATAATATACTAACCTAGTTTTATTAAATTATTTATATGTAGACGCTTATAATTTGACTACCAGACCAAGTAGCAAGATAGATGAGACAGAGAAGAAATCTCAAATTCGGGTTTAAGTTAACTGCTGATGTGCTATTACCAGACAATGGCAGTGTAAGAACTACAATCTTTTTACCTGCATGTCTTAATAACTGAAAGAAAATAAGAAGGACATTTTACAAAAGGACGTCTTACAAAAAGAGTAGCTCTAACAGGTGATGAGGGTCCCTTTCCCTAAAATAAAACACATGGAAAGAAACAATAGGGAAGGGAAAAAGAAACAGCCAGGTGTTTGACTCTTAGGTCATATTAAGGATTTATCAAAATAAGTGCACCTATGTTCACATGCAAGAATACAATCCATTTCAGAGACGATATTAGTCCGTTCTCACACTGCTATGAAGTAATACCCAAGACTGGGCAATCTATAAAGAAAATAGGTTTAATTGACTCATAGTTCCACAGGGCTCAGGAGGCCTTAGGAAACTTACTATCATGGCAGAAGGAGAAGCAAACATGTCCTTCTTCACATGGGGGTAGTAGAAACAAGTGTCAAGCAAAAGGGAGAAAAACCCCTTGTAAAACCATCTGATTAGCCGGGCACGGTGGCTAACACCTATAATCCCAGCACTCTGGGAGGCCAAGGCGGGTGGACTACTTGAGGTCAGAAGTTTGGGACCAGCCTGACAAACATGGTGAAACCCTGTCTCTACTAAATTATTAGCCAGGAGTAGTGGTGCGTGACTGTAATCCCAGCTACTCAGGAGGCTGAGGCAGGAGAATCGCTTGAACCTAGGAAGCTGTAGTGAGCCGAGATCGCACCACTGCACTCCAGCCTGGGCAATGGAGCAAGACTCCATCTCAAAAAAAAAAAAACAAAAAGAAAACAAAACAAAAAAAATAACAAACCATCCAATTTCATGAGAATTCATTCACTATCACAAGAACAGCATGGGGGATCTGCTCCCATTATCTAATCACCTCCCATGAGGTCCCACCCCCAACACATGGGGATTACAATTCAAGATGAGATTTTGGGTGGGGACACAGCCAAACCATATCATGGACTAATATATTCATTATTCAGATTTTCAGAGGCAGCACAGAAGTCAGGAAGCCTAAATTCTTTCCGTCTTTTTGTTTGTTCTTCTAAATATACAAGTAATACACTGCTCACTGAAAACGTTTGGAAAATAAAAGAGGGTAAGTAACATCAAATGGACAATCTGACCGCCAAGAGATGACATTTTATATCGGTCAGGTTTCTTTTTCTTTTTTTTTTTTTTCTTTTTCAGACAGAGTCTCCCTTTGTCACCCAGGCTGGAGTGCAGTGGCACGATCTCGGCTCACTTCAAGCTCCGCCTCCCGGGTTCACACCATTCTCCTGCCTCAGCCTCCGAGTAGCTGGGACTACAGGCATCCGCCACCACGCCCGGCTAATTTTTTGTATTTTTTAGTAGAGATGGGGTTTCACCGTGTTGGCCAGGATGGTCTCAATCTCCTGACCTCGTGATCCACCCGCCTCGGCCTCCCAAAGTGCTGGTATTACAGGCGTAAGCCACCACGCCCAGCCCAGTCAGGTTTCTTACTTACAAATACCAACCAATCTGGCAAAAGTAAACAGAACAGGACTTTACTGTGGCTCAGGCCTATGATCCCAACACTTTGGGAGGCTGAGGCAGGCAGATCGCTTGAGGTCAGGAGTTTGAGACCAGCCTGGCCAACATAGTGAAACCCCATCTCT
>NW_012101266.1:2546824-2549780 GCF_000951045.1 Mandrillus leucophaeus | reverse complement strand
CGGGCCAGTGTGAGTTCTGGTGGGCGCGGATGCAGGCTCTGCGGGCCCCACAGGCCCCACACACGGAGTGGCCAGCCGGTACCACCAGCCCAGGTCAGTGAGGGGCTTAGCACCTGGTCAAGCAGCTGCAGAGGTTGCCCCGGGTCCCCCAGCAGTGCCCGCCCACTGGCACTGCACTCAAATTCTCGCCGGGCCCTAGCTGTCTCCCCACTGGGCAGGGCTGGGGACCTGCAGCCCGCCATGTCTGAGCTCCTCCCCGTGTGGTGGGCTCCCGCAAGGCCTGAGCCTCCCCGACTGGGCACTGCCCTCTGCTCCGTGGCACCCGGTCCCATCGACAGCCCAAGGGCTGAGGAGTGCAAGTGTGGCTCCGGACTGGCGGGCAGCTCCGCCTGCATCCCTGGTGCAGGATCCACTGGGTGAAGCCAGCTGGGCTCCTGAACTGGATGGGGACTTGGAGAACTTTTATATCTAGCTGGAGGATCGTATGTGCACCTATCAACACTCTGTGTCTAGCTCAGGGTTTCTAAATACACCAATCAACACTCTGTGTCTAGCTCAAGGTTTGTGAATATACCAATTAGTACTCTGTATCTAGCTAACCTAGTGGAGACTGGGAGGACTAGCACTCTGTGACTCTGTGTCTAGCTCAAGGATTGTAAATGTACCAATCAGCACTCTGTGTCTAGCTCAGGGTTTGTAAATACACCAATCAGTACTCTCTGTCTAGCTCAAGAATTGTAAACGCACCAATCAGCACTCTGTGTCTAGCTCAGGGTTTGTAAATACAGTAATTAGCACTCTGTGTCTAGCTCAGGGTTTGTGAATACACCAATTGGTACTCTGTATCTAGCTAACCTAGTGGAGACTTGGAGGACTAGCACTCTGTGACTCTGTGTCTAGCTCAAGGATTGTAAATGCACCAATCAGCACTCTGTGTATAGCTCAAGGTTTGTAAACACACCACTCTGTACTGTGTCTAGCTCAAGGTTTGTAAACGCACCAGTTGGTACTCTGTATCTAGCTAACTGTATCTAGCTAACTAGCACTCTGTGGCTCTGTGTCTAGGTCAAGGATTGTAAACATACCAATCAGCACTCTGTCAAAACAGACCAATCAGCTCTCTGCAAAGTGCACCAATCAGCTCTCTGGAAAATGGACCAATCAGCAGGATGTGGGTGGGGCCAGATAAGGGAATAAAAGCAGGCTGGGGAGCCAGCAGTGGCAACCCACTTGGGTCTCCTTCCAAACTGTGGAAGCTTTGTTCTTTCGCTCTTTGCAATAAATCTTGCTGCTGGTCGCTCTTTGGCTCCACGCTGCCGTTATGAGCTGTAACACTCACCGCGAAGGTCTGCAGCTTCACCCCTGAAGCCAGCAAGACCACGAACCCACCGGGAAGAACAAACAAGTCCAGACGCGCTGCCTTTAAGAGCTGTAACCCTCACCATGAAGGTCTGCAGCTAGTAGGAAGAAGCTCCAGACACATCTGAACGTCTGAAGGAACAAACTCTGGACACACCATCTTTAAGAACTGTAACACTCACCACGAGAGTCCGCAGCTTCATTCTTGAAGTCAGTGAGACCAAGAACCCACCAATTCCAGACACAGTACTAACTCGTAAAACATTATGCTTTCATACAGTAATACATTGTGTTGGCCAGGATACTACTTAGAAATATTATAGCTATAGTCCTAAGATTAGTCTGTTTATATCTATGTGTTATAGTCAATTTTTGATATTATTATGCTACATTCATAAAGTAAAGGGGGAAGCATTCTTTTTGTTTTCCATGGCCTGGGTTAGTACACTTGGATTCAAGTTTCATATCTGCCACTAATTATCTGTGTAACCCAGTAAGAGAAGTGAGTTCACAGTTAAGAATTCAATAAAGAATGGATGGAAATATGGAGGCAGGGAATTCCATGTCAAGATCTCTGATAACCCTTTTTAAATTATCCTTCTGCATATAGGAAGATCATAGTTCCTATTATATCCTATTCTGTCACACAAAATCATACACCCAACGGAAACAAATTTATTTCAAGTTAACTCAAGTTCTATTTGTAAATACTATCTACAACCTCAGAGATAAGCCGCCTAGCCTCTGAGGGGTACACAGCACCCCAAAACATAAGCCAAAAAGATCCAGAGGTGTGGATATATTCTGCAAACAAAATTATGAATAACATGCAAAGGAAAAAAAGTAAATCCCTTGAGAGGCTGAGGCAGGAGGATTACTTGAAGTCAGGAGTTCAAAACCAGCCTAGGCAACATGGTGAGAGCCCTTCTCTGAAAACAAAGTGTTTAAAAATTGGTCAGCTGTGGTGGTACACACCTGCTGTCCCAGCACTGAGGTCGGATGCTAAGGTGGGCAGATCGCTTTGAGCCTAGGAGTTTGAAGCACAGTGAGCTATAATCACACCAGTGTACTCCAGTCTAGGCAACAGAGCAAGACCCCATCTCTTAAAAAAAAAAAAAAAAGAGTTGAATCCCTGGATAGACCAATAGCAGGCTCTGATATTGAGGCAATAATTAATAGCCTACCAACCAAAAAAAGTCCAGTACCAGACGGATTTACAGCCAAATTCTACCAGAGGTACAAGGAGGAGCTGCTGCCATCCCTTCTGAAACTATTCCAATCAACAGAAAAAGAGGGAATCCTCCCTAAATCATTTTATGAGGCCAACATCACCCGGATACCAAAGCCTGGCACAGACACAACAAAAAAAAGAGAATTTTAGACCAATGTCCCTGAGGAATATCAATGCAAAAATCCCCAATAAAATACTGGCAAACTGAATCCAGCAGCACATCAAAAAGCTTATCCACCATGATCAAGTGGGCTTCATCCCTGGGATGCAAGGCTGATTCAACATACGCAAATCAATAAACATAATCCAGCATATAAACAGAACCAAAGACAAAAACCACATGATTATCTCAATAGATGCAGAAAA
>NW_012101266.1:2542606-2545423 GCF_000951045.1 Mandrillus leucophaeus | reverse complement strand
TTTTCAGAGGCCAAGGCACAAGGATCACTTGAGCCCATGGGTTCAAGACCAGCCTGGGCAACATGGTGAGACTCTGTCTGTACCAGGAAAAAAAAAAAAAGAAAAGGAATGTGACCTCACAACCACTGGAAAACCTATGCTGCTGCTGCTACACTCATAACCAAAAACAAGACACATTTGCCACCACTCATACATCAAAAATGGAGATTTGACATAGGGTCCTTTCCTGTCACTTGTCAAAGTCTCACGGGTGGCTCTGACCTGAAAAGTAGAGGTCATTTGTCTGATGCCTAGCTGCAAGATACACATTCATATATTTATTTAATTATCCTGACAGGAAACACAGGTTCTAGATAATTACTCACAGAGCATCTTATGCCAGTTCCCCCGATTCCCTATGGTGCAAAACAGTAAAAGCAGATGTCATCATCTGCTGGTGCAAGAGTTGGAAACAAAGGAGAGGAACTCTGAAATTATACAATGCAGAGCTTATGTAGGAACTGCCAGCACATGTGCTCCTCCTTTCCTTCAGAGAGAAGGTAAACAAATCCTTTCTGTGGAGAGAAGAAGATGGTCTCTAGGTTTTCAAAACCTTTGAAGTATGAGCAAATGACTCAGGTTTTATTATCATTAGAATGCAAACTAACGGCTTCTTTAGGTCTATCACCTTTAGAATGTGAACAAATGGCTGTGGGTCAACACACAATCTCAAACTTCAAAGGCATGTGTACCATTCATACATCCTTTAATGCAGGGGCCAAGTGTTCTGTGCTCAAAAAATCCTGAGTGTGCAGAAACATGAAAATATTAACAGACTATTGTTTCTCCATTTGGGAGATTTACAATCTGAGCTGTAATTTGTATCATATTTAAGGTTCATAACAAGGGAATTCCCAGAAGATGATTATACTCAGTTATGCATATGATAGCTATCTACCACATCGCTGTTTAAACAGTATGATGTTTATCATTCCTGTTTTTTCTTATACCATCTATGCTTATATTGAACCAAAGATCATCTCATATTTATACTACGTTTGAAATTTTATTCTCATGTAATTAAATTATCCTACAAACAGTGGCATTTCACACTTCAAATAAAAATCTTAGGCATAAGCCTTACATGTAAGATATATTCATCGGCAGCTGGATTGTTTGAAATGGTGGTAGAAAACTAAGATCCCCACCAATTAGTCTCCTTTCTTTGTTTCATTATATATTACAGTGTAATAAAAATAGAAAAAAAAGTTCAAATTAAATGTAATATGCTTGAATCATCCCGAAACCATCCCCTACCCCACCTCTGGTCCATGAAAAAAACTGTCTTCCACAGATCCTGTCCCTGGTGCCAAAAAGACTGGGGACCACTGGTTTAAGCTACTCAGTCTTTGGTATTTCGTTATAACACCCTGAAAAAACAAAGACAGAGTCCAAGCCAACTAAGACATGTCTACATACATTAATTTCAAGGAATGCTTCCATGAAAAGGAAAACTGGAGTATCATATATATTACACTGTCATCCTGTTTCTTTTTCAAAGAAAAAGATAAAGAATACTATACCTGTGAATACCTATTATTGTAGTATATATGAATATAGAAAAACTTTTGGAAGCAAACGCAATGTGCTTATAACTCTAAATATCTAAAGGTATGGGTAGGGAAGTACAGGTGTGAGGTTACCTGGAATGGGGGCAGAGATTAACTTTTGCTTTAAACACAGTTCACTTTGTTTCAATACATAGATTAAGAAAATGCACATCTTCCTCATCCTTTTTCATTAGGTATTTTTAAATTAAAAATGTACTTTAGATTTTATCTAATTCTACTTCAGCATCAATCAATGAAATCACAATTTCAAAAATATTGAACTAATTTGTATTTCTATAAAAAACAGTACTGACAGGTGACAACGTGCTAGCAGCCCTCACTCTCAGCGCCTCCTCAGCCTCCAGCCTCAGTGTCCACTCTGGGAGCCTTGAGGAGCCCTTCAGCCTGCCACGGCACCATGGGAGCCCCTCTCTGGGCTGGCTGAGGCCAGAGCCCCCTCCCTCTGCTTGCCGGGAGGTGTGGAGGGAGAGGCGGCGGCAGGAGCCGGGGTTGCGCGCTGCACTTGCGGGCCAGTGTGAGTTCTGGTGGGCGCGGATGCAGGCTCTGCGGGCCCCACAGGCCCCACACACGGAGTGGCCAGCCGGTACCACCAGCCCAGGTCAGTGAGGGGCTTAGCACCTGGTCAAGCAGCTGCAGAGGTTGCCCCGGGTCCCCCAGCAGTGCCCGCCCACTGGCACTGCACTCAAATTCTCGCCGGGCCCTAGCTGTCTCCCCACTGGGCAGGGCTGGGGACCTGCAGCCCGCCATGTCTGAGCTCCTCCCCGTGTGGTGGGCTCCCGCAAGGCCTGAGCCTCCCCGACTGGGCACTGCCCTCTGCTCCGTGGCACCCGGTCCCATCGACAGCCCAAGGGCTGAGGAGTGCAAGTGTGGCTCCGGACTGGCGGGCAGCTCCGCCTGCATCCCTGGTGCAGGATCCACTGGGTGAAGCCAGCTGGGCTCCTGAACTGGATGGGGACTTGGAGAACTTTTATATCTAGCTGGAGGATCGTATGTGCACCTATCAACACTCTGTGTCTAGCTCAGGGTTTCTAAATACACCAATCAACACTCTGTGTCTAGCTCAAGGTTTGTGAATATACCAATTAGTACTCTGTATCTAGCTAACCTAGTGGAGACTGGGAGGACTAGCACTCTGTGACTCTGTGTCTAGCTCAAGGATTGTAAATGTACCAATCAGCACTCTGTGTCTAGCTCAGGGTTTGTAAAT
>NW_012101266.1:2540084-2540656 GCF_000951045.1 Mandrillus leucophaeus | reverse complement strand
AGCCTGGGTGATAGAGTGAGACTCCATCTCAAAAAAGAAAAAAAAGAAAGAAGAAGAAGAAGAGGTCTTTATTATGCAGTTCACAAAATCATTGACAGAATTATAGAAACAGACTCAGAATTAAACTTCCAGAAGCAATATCCGAAGCTACCACAGAAGGCCTGATGAAGATGATGCATTCTTACTTTTACCATCATCAAATGCCAAGAACCCAACTTTATTACAAATGCTACTGCCACCAATGCCAACACCACTCTTGCATCAAGAATGTGATCTCAGCCGGGAGCAGTGGCTCACGTCTGTAATCCCAGCACTTCGGGAAGCCGAGGCGGGCAGATCATGAGGTCAGGAGATCGAGACCATCCGGGCTAACACAGTGAAACCCAGTCTCTACTAAAAGTACAAAAAATTAACCAGGCGCGGTGGAAGGCGCTTGTAGTCCCAGCTACTCGGGAAGCAGAGGCAGGAGAATCGCTTGAACCAGGAGGTGGAAGTAGCAGTGAGCCAAGATTGTACCACTGCACTCCAGCCTGGGTGACAGAGCAAGACTCCATCTCAAAAAAAAAAAAAAA
>NW_012101266.1:2518822-2539259 GCF_000951045.1 Mandrillus leucophaeus | reverse complement strand
ACCATTGTGGAAAACAGTGTGGCAATTCCTCAAGGATCTAGAACTAGAAATAATATTTGACCCAGCCATCCCAATACTGGGTATATACCCAAAGGACTATAAATCATGCTGCTATAAAGACACATGCACACATATGTTTACTGCAGCACTATTCACAATAGCAAAGACTTGGAATCAACCCAAATGTCCACCAGTGACAGACTCGATTAAGACAATGTGGCACATATACACCATGGAATACTATGCAGCCACAAAAAAGGATGAGTTTGTGCCCTTTGTAGGGACATGGATGCAGCTGGAAACCATCATTCTCAGCAAACTATTGCAAGAACAGAAAACCAAACATCGCATGTTTTCACTCATAGGTGGGAATTGAACAATGAGATCATTTGGACACAGGAAGGGGAACATCACACACCGGGGACTACTGTGGGGAGGGGACGGGGGGAGGGATAGCATTAGGAGACATACCTAACGTAAATGACGAATTAATGGGTACAGCACACCAACATGGCACATGTATACATATGTAACAAACTGCACATTGTGCACATGTACCCTAGAACTGAAAGTATAATAATAATAATTTAAAAAGAAAAAAAGAAAGAGAAAAAAAAAAGTAAATCACTGATTTGTTAGACCATTGGTATTTTGAATTTAACACTCAAGGGTTCTGGCTCTGCCCCAAAGGAGAAAGACATTTCAAAACATGAAATTATTTTGTTGTGGCACTTATTTAAAGCATATTTCCTGGAAGATACAGTACAGAAGTCACTTAACGCACAGTAAGTAGAAGAGTCTATTCAGAATCTACATCACAATGCGACTGCGTTAAAATGTAAACCAACTCTGAATGCTGATAGAGATTTTAAAAACTGAAGTTTTGGATAAAATAAAAAGAATAACGATGTGTTTGGCAATAGATCAGATACATAACATAAACCAGTCTGTAACAGCTCTATGTGGACACAAGAAAAAGTTTTCATAAAAATGTTTTACCCAAAGAGTGCTCCCAACAGCACTGTGCTTATCAAGTGAGAAATTTAAGCTTTAGTGGACATTTTAACAGCAGTAGAGAAAGGATATGCAACTACTACATGGAAATATGTTTATGAAGAAAGCCAGGAGCCTCTACAAACACTTCCATATTACCTTGGATTTATTCCTAGCAAATGTCAAGGGTCTTGTGTGTAAAATTCCTCTGGGAAAGAGATTCACTGCCAAATGGTCTGGATATATTAGAATTCAAGATTAAAAAGAGGCCAAGTTAATGGGTTTGCATTACAATTCTTTCATTCCTCAATTATGTAAGTATGAAGTTCACATATGGTTAGTTACTGATTAGGAGGGGGAAAAAACTATATTTCTTCTATAAACACAACACTTTGGACTTTAATTCTGATATTTGTTTCCTTTCTGCCATTTTTCTCTCATATATTTAGAGCAAAATTTTTACACTATTACAGAAACTGAATGGATCAACTAAGTAATAACTAATAATTCCATGCAAAAAACAGGGGTGGGGTATATGCATATTGAAGGCATAGTGAGAAAAAACAACATTACATTTAGAAATAAAACCGAATTAATTTAAAAACATTATTTACAGATTTGGGAAACTTATGCAAAAACTGATTTAAATTTTCTTTTAACATTTTTACTTTGTAGACAAGACTATAAGAGAGAATTGTTAAAACATATATATACAGCACCTTGAATAAACAAAAAAATAAGCGAAAGACTATATTTACAAATAAACTATGTATAGTAGACTACAGTATATAGGGGGTTTTTTGTTTGCTTAGTCATACTTTTAAATCATCCTTCTGAAAACAACAGCCCACGTCCTCTGAGGAACTTCCTAATTCAATAATGGTATCACTCTCCACCCCAACCCCAATAAAAGGGCCATCCAGGATTCTACTCTGGGAAAGAGAAACCATCTTTCTGTTAGCATAAATAAAACCAGGAGGTTATTTTTCTTTTTTGAGAACTCCCGAAAAGTTTTTATTCTTATTCTTTTTTATAACCAGCACATTGCCTGGTATATACTGCCAGGTAGGCATTCAATAAACTTTTTTTTTAAACAGGCAATTTATAACACTGGGAAAATTTCATTTCAGTGAAATGATAATCATGTTTTAGGAAACACTGAAATGAAATTTCACCTTATTTCCCCTTATAAATTTTACCTCATTCTCACCTTGTTACAGGTAGTAGGATAGGCATGAGCAGGGCAGGAGAGAGCTCTCCCCCTACCCACTAGGAATATCAGGTGAGGTTTGACGATTGTCACACTGCCCCTCTAAAAATGATAATTTGGCAGCCCACCCAGGGTGCCAGAGAGAAGTCACTTCCTGATGATCCACAGCCACTAAAATTAAAGTGTTAGTTGAATGCAGTTGCCAGGGAGAAAAAACTTCCTGGGCATGCTCACTAAGAGACAAAATGGCGAAATATGACCTTCCAGGTATACGCCACCAGAAAAAGGGAAGAAAGCCTCAGACAGGCATGCATGCAACTTGCTAAACACGCTGCATGAGCTCCAAGGGTGAGGGAGACACTGCGCATGCAGGAAGCCCACCCTAAGGGAAGGATCATGGGAAAGAGGCGAGCCTATAAAGCCCTAGGGTCTTTGACCTTCAGGCACCCTCTTGGATCTCTTCCAAGTGAACTTTCCTTTCTTTCCTGTTCTAAAGCCTTTTAAATAAACTTCGACTCCTACTCTGAAACGGGCCTCAGTCTCTTCCTGCTTTAGGTCCTTCAAAGTCTTTCTTCTGAGGAGGCAAGGACTGAAGTTGCTGCAGACCTGCACCGATGTGCTGCTGGTAACTCAGGGTAACTCGGATCTCTTCCACCAGTAACAGCCTGACTCTGAATAATAGAAGTTTTGTCCCTGCTTTTATAAACCACCTCAGACAGACACTGGAACATGTTAGACAACATTTAAATGCTTTGGGAGGGCATAAAAAATTCTTTAAAAATTCAAGAGCTGTCATAATTGCCGGAAAGACTGGCTTCTTCAGCCCAGTGTGGCTTCACACTAGTCAGAAGACACAGATTCTGTATCCCTCCCCTACCAGGGACCTCCAGGAAAACTCCTTTGGTTGATTCTCAAGAGTCTTCCAAAAAGGCAGAGGGCAGACCAACAGACAGGGGCCGTGAACTCCTCCAACTGCCCCAGGTCTCACACAGCTGTTTATCAACAGTTTAGCTACTGAGCATGTCATATCATACTGGAGGTACCTCCTACCAGGAGGATATTAATCTCCTGCTTCCTACAGGTAATTTCCAGTACAGGAAAGAAGTCCATTCATAAGAGAAAATCAGACCAAAACAAAGAGAAGCATACCCTAAAAACAGAACTCCCTAAGAACCAGATCCAGCAAAGTCTGAAGCCACTCCTACTCACTCTGAACCTCACTGGTACATGATCTATATATGTCCTTGTTTAAGTTAGTTTGAGTCGAAATTCTGTCAGTTACCCATGAAAGGGGCATGAATATTTGTATTCATCTACTAAAGCAGGCCCCTAGGAAAGTCTATTATGTAATTAAATGAATTTATCTTCATCCAGAAAAGCTGGGGAATAGGGATACTAATTAAGTAAATCTTGTAATACACTAAATATGTGAACAGGCAATTTTTCAAGAATTTAAAAATATATTTTAAAATGAACAAACTTTTAGTGTTACATAAGGTAGTTTAGAATTCACCATAAAAATCACTACAATTGCCACTATCATTTTACATTTTATAGCTGTCAGAAAACAAGCATATAGTTACTTTAAAAAATCAATACCTTTTTCAGCTCAATTTACCTATTTATCTGTTTATATATATGTTTTTTTAAAAACAGTAAATGTACAGATTTCATTGCTTTTGTGCAACAAGTTCTAGAAACATATTTTGTCTGATCAAGCCATACTCATATTTGGACTGGATACATGAGACTCTAAAATTCCAAAAATAATATTAATTCTAAGATAATCCATATTTCTCATGTATATTTAGATGAAACTGTACCAAGATATGTAACATTTGAGTTTTCATATATTGGGTGAGGTTTTTAATTACTATTTTTTTAATTTCCTACAAATATTTACAAAAAGACCATCTTGCTGGCCTAGAGCTAGCAAAACATCAATTTCAAAAAGTGAAATCTCGCCAGGTGTGGTGGCTCACACCTGTAATCCCAGCACTTTAGGAGGCCGAGGTGGGCAGATCACTTGAGGTGAGGAGTTCAAGATCAGCCTGGCCAATATGTGAAGCCCTTTCTCTACTAAAAAATACAAAAATTAGCTGGGCATGGTGGTGCGCACCTGAAGTCCCAGCTACTTGGGAAGCTGAGACAGAAGAATCGCTAGAACCCAAGAGGCGGAGGTTGCAGTGAGCCAAGACTGCGCCACTGCACTCCAGCCTGGGCAACAGAGCGAGACTCCATCTCAAAAAAAAAAATGAAATAGTGAAATCTGGATATCTATTCCTTGCTCTCAAATGAGTCAGAAAAACATAATTATACACATACATGCATATATACATAAAGGAAGAGTAAGGCAAACATGGTATAATGTTAATGCTTGAGGAATCTGGATTAGTGTATTCAAGGGTACTTAGTATTATTCTTGAAACTTTTCTGTAAATTTTAAGTTATTTCATAAAAATTTATAACTTAGGATCTTGTCATATGATTAATAGGATAAATGATGATTTTTATAAGAACATTTATTTTCTATCTTGTGAACTTTTTTTTCATATCTTTGGCCTGCTTTGTATTTAGATTTTCACATTTACCTTATTCATTTCTAATAATTCTAAGCCTATGAAGTCTTTATCTGATTTGATAGTTCCTCAGAAAGCCATTTGCCTTTTCACTTGAGTCTATGTGATATTTCACATGATGTAATCAAATCTATCTGATGTTTCCATGAAGTATTTTGCTTTTATACTATGGTTGTAAAGCATTACTTATCTCAAGTTTACATATCCACCTGCATTTGCTTCTGGTTTGAAAAAACAAAAAGAGGAGAAGGAGATAGAAATGTATAGTATAGTAGAACTGAGAAATTATTTATATATTTCCTAATCTGATGCTCAATTTAAAGGAGAAAATAATTCTGATGAATTTTATCTTTTAAAATAGATTTAACATTTTTAACGTGACTGTGTGCTTTATCTCTGTGATAGCTGTGTAGTTACCACAGAACGAAAAGATTAAAGATGTAGACATAACATATGCATGAAAAAATTTTTTTCAAATGTTTAGACTAAAATGTTTTACAGAAGTAACACTTTTGTTAAACTTTCTCTGTATATTGGGTGATATTTAAATGTAATGTGAACCTAAAATTTTATCTGGGATGTGCCACAATCTAACCATATCCATGGCTTTTATGAGTTAGACATAAACTCGTTATGTGGAAGACAACGAATATCAATGAATATTCAGGAAGTCAGAGAAATCTAAATCTATTCTATGTAAATATCCTGAATCGAAGTTTTCCATTTAGTAACAGTATACCACTGTGGTTGAGGCTGCTGGCTTTAGCTCTAACAAGATGGGTTCAAATTGTGGCTATGCTGTGAAATAGTTATGTGATCTAAAGCAAGTTATTTAATGTCTCTGTACTTTGGTTTCCTCATCTGTTAGCTAAGATACCAATACTTATTAACTCATAGGATTTGGGGAAAGATAAATGAGTCAATACATGTAAAACATTTGGAATTGGGACTGCTCCATCAAAGTACTCAATGCATTAGCTATTTTTTGTAATCGTGTCATGTATTTTAGTCTCATCTAAAAACTATGTCTGCATTTTGGTCAAAGGGAATAAAAACTATAAAGAATTTAAGTTTAAAACCTCAGAAGTCAGGGTTTCATTGTTATTCTTCACTAAGTGTATAGCTTTTATGCACCCAACAACAGAGCAGAAAAATAACACAAAAACTACTGGGAATGCAGGGGTAACATCGTTAAAAATACATAAGCACTGAAGCTTTTCATAATCCTTTTTCAGTATCAAACAGTCCAAGTATACCAAAAAATAAAAACATAAAGAAAAATACAATTAACAAACTTAAAAGCAATAGTATGAATACTTACATACCTAAATAGAGAATGTACATTTTTACAGTAATAGAACATGAACAAAAATCTACCAGGTACCTATTCACACAGAAATCATAAACTTATTCAAAATAGTGTGGCTAATGCTGTTTTATCACGATTCCACCAAATCAGAAATAAAAGTAAAATAATGATGAAAAGTGTTAAAACACTTAAGAATTAAGAACTCATTGATAGTATGGAGATTCCTTAAAGAACTAAAAGTAGATCTACCGTTCAGTCAAGCAATCCCACTACTAGGTATTTACCCAAAGGAAAAGAAGTCATTATATGAAAAAGACACATAAGCAAAGCGTGATGCCTCATGCCTGTAACCCCAGCACTTTGGGAAGCCAAGGGAGGGAGAGGATCACTTGAGCCCAAGAGTTCAAGGCCAGCCTGGACAACACAGTGAGACCTCATTTGAATTTAAAAAGAAAAAGACATATGCGCAGTCATGTTTATAGCAGCACAATTCACAATTGCAAAGACATGGAACCAATCTAAGTGCCCATCAACCAATGAGTGGATAAAGAAAATGTAGTATATATACACCACAGAATACTACTCAGTCATAAAAATAAACAAACTAATGTCTTTTGCAGCAACTTGGATGGAACTGGAGGCCATTAATCTAAGTGAAGTAACCCAGGAATGGAAAACCAAATTCCATTATGTTCTCATTTATAAGTGGGAGCTAAGCTATGAGGATGCAAAGATGTACATAATAAATTTTGGGGACTCTGGGTAGGAGGAGGGAGGTGAGGAGTAAAAGACTAAATATTGGGTACAGTGTACACTGCTCAGGTGATGGGTGCAGTCTCAGAATTCACCACTCAGAATTCTCAGAATTCACCACTACAGAATTCATCCATGTAACCAAAAACCACTTGTACCCCAAAAGCTACTGAAATTTTTTTAAAAAGAATTCATTGATAACCCATGGGTAGAAAGAAATCAAAACAACTTATATCAATGTTACTGATAAAAGAACACTTCAATCCAAAAAATGGGATACCATGACAGTTATACCAGCAGAAATATTGCATCCATCTTAACCCTTTTATTCAAAAAAGAAAGTGATTTTTTTTTTAGAGACAGGGTCTCCCTCTGGCACCCAGGCTGGAGTGCAGTGGCACAATCATAGCTCACTGTAACCTCAAACTCCTGGGCTCAAGTGATCCTCCCACCTCAGCCTCACAAGGAGCTGGAATTTTGGGTACAAGCCACCAAGCCTAGCAGAACTCAGATATCTTAATAAAGAAATTTATTAGTACTTGTTTTAGTCAGCTCAGGCTGTTGTAACACTCATTTCTCACAGTTCTAGAAGCTGGGAAGTCTGAATCAGAGCACCTGCATGGTCACAGTCCTGGTGAGAGTTCTCTTCCTGGCTTGCAAATGGAAGTCTTCTTGCTGTGTCCTCACATGCAGAGAGAGAGAGACAGAGAGAGAGAGAGAGAGAGAGAGAGAGACACAGAGACAGAGACAGAGAGAGGCAGAAAGAGAAAAGGAAATATCTCTCATGTTTCTTCTTCTAAAGGTACTAATCCCATCATGAGGGCTCTGCCTTCACAATCTAATCACCTCCCAAAGGTCCCATCTCCAAATACCATTATATTGGAAGTTAGGGCTCCAATATACGCATGGGGTTGGGGGAGGAACAAGGAACACAATTCAGTCTACAGAAGTACTCTTAGTAAAAATGTTATAAAACCAGAAAAATAATAGAAGAAAATAAGCCCAAAAAGATGAAATATAAAATTGGTCAAGAAAAAAGTTCAATGTAATGAAATAAAAATAAACTATAATAGCCAATGTAAACAACCTAAAAGCTTATACTTTTAAAAGCTCTATAGAGAAACCCCTTTTGAATCTATTTGTGTAAAAAACGTTTGTGCATGTGTGTGTATGTCTACATCTGTGTGTGTATGATTAAAAACAAGAAAAAAATGCATTCCTGAGAAATTAAAATAATTATTTAAGACTGTATATAAGTACAGGGCAACCAATCTGCCAACTTATAGAAAAGAGATCATTCCCTAGAGAAATATAAAAGTTATTAAAAACTGATCCAAATAGAAGTAGAAAGCTTGAATAATTTCCTTAGAAGAGTTTGAAAGAAGAATTTAAAAGCTATCATTTTTAAAGAGAACAGAACCAAGTGATTTCACCAATGAGTTCCATCTAATTTCTAAGATGCATGGAATTCTAGTATTATTTAAACTATTCCAGGTCATAGAAAAATATTAAAATCTCTACAATTTACTTTGGAGGTTAACATTATCTTAATATCCAAACCTGACAGTGGACCAAAAATACACATAATTCAATGCCATTAAATAAAATATAATTTCCAGCAATATATCAAAAATGTTTAATAGTTTACTCAGTAGAGTCCATTCCAGGAATACAAGAATGGACCAATATTAAGAAAGGTGTCTTCATAATTAATTACATCAAAAAACTGAAGATTAAACCATATAACTATAATAATGAATGACAAAAAGTATTTCATAAAAACTTAGTCATTCCTAATAAGAACTAGGTAATTTAGTAACCAAATAATAGTATTTAAATAAGACAATGCTTCTTAACAAAACACATTAATACATAATAAAAATAATCCTTAGACTTCTCTGATGAAATATCTAAGAGACTCAGTATAGCCAAATGCCTCAACTACAGTAAAATTTGGCAGTGAGAGAGAATAAATTACAAATTTGAAATTTAATATATATATAATCAAAATATATATATATTCAAACTCATAAACATACATATATATCTATGTACTATATATTCACACACAGAAATACCACCAAATTCATATATAAAAATGCATATGTATCCCTTCACAGAAAACATACACAATATACCTAATTATACATTTATATTTATTCTCTGTTAAAATTACTAGTTTACCTGTTTGGGATGTCGGAACAAGGAATTCTTATAGAAAATGTCCTTAGCCTGGCTCCATGTACCATCAATGATGATGATTGTGAAGGATAAACAGGAGAATCTAATATAAATTCTTCCAAATTAGCAGCTTCAGCCCCGGGATATAATATTAATGTACCAGACTTCCGGCAAACAGTTGAAAGTTCAGGATCTCTGAAAAAGTTTTTTAAAAATATATCTGTATTAGCTTGTGAGGAAAAAAGGTTTTATTATGCTTACTGAATTTCCTAATAAAAGTTTCCCTATATCTAGTCATTTGTCTAATCAAATATAGGTATTAATTAGTTTATAAAGTGTGAATTTAAAACACTCAAAATTTTGTGTACTCTCTACTCATTTATTCACCACAATTCTGCCACTCACCTCTAGGCTTTCCAATCCTCACTATTCTTCTATTCTTCTCTATTAAAGCTTTTCTATCCAACTGCCAGTGACATAACTTTAGCCCTTCCAAAGAATTCTTCCTTTTCTCACTAATATTTCATGTGTAATCTGATCCACTTTATCAAAGTAAACAACTGGCATTGCCTAACAATCCTAGCACAAACAATCCTAACAATCCCAGGGCAAAATCTAGTAGCAATGGAAGAACCATAAGGAAAAGTTAGGTTGCACAGGCAAGTCACATTCTCAAATTCACCTTTGTTAAAGCCAACTAAATATGGCCTGAGAAGGATTCCATACTTCTAAATTTGAGTCCGTGTGGATGAAATCTAACCTATCTTAATAGGCAGACAAGATTGAACATCTAACTTAGGAGTACGCACCTGTAACAATAGCTGAGTCTTGGCCAATCCCAGTGGCCACACTTCAACCACTTACAGACTGCTAAGTGTTCAAACTGTGTTCAAATAAGGCACACCCCAACCTGTAACCAATCCAGCTGTTTCCGTACCTCACTGCTGATTTCTGTATGTCACTTCCCTTTTTTTTTCTCATCTACAAATTTATTCTGACCACAAGGCATCCCTGGAGTCTCTCTGAATCTGCAGTGATTCTGGGGGCTGCCCGATTCATGAAGTGTTCATTGCTCAATTAAATACCTTTAAATTTAATTTGGCTGAAGTTTTTCTTATAACACCTTATATATGATCTATTGAAGGAAACCAAAATATTTCACTTCAAAATATACTTATTTGACATACGTTGAGACGGCTGTTTAGAGGGCTTGCAAACAGCAGTAGCCTTGAAAAGCTGTTGCATCTGTAGAGAAAAACAGATGGCAGCCAGGCTTTCTCTGAGGACCTTCCCTTGTCCAGATTTAGGAAATAATAACTGAAAGTCTGACAACCTTAATTGTCTGAAAGAAATATTTACCCTCTATTCTCCATGAAGGCTGCTATCTGTGCAGTTTCATCTGCATAACAAGACCACTTGTGCTAGCCAGGCCTCCTCTTCTTCCCGTTCCATGTGTTTTTGCCATAATAACCGGCTTTGCCAGGCTCTAAGCCCCTATTCTTTCTGTAAACCTCAAGATGACATAAAAGCATCAACCATCTGGCCATTTCTTTGAGTTCTTATATCTCATAAGACTCCCTTACACATTAATAAATTTGTATGCCTTTTCTCCCTTTAATTTGTCTTTTGTCAGATGGTTTTCAGCAGACCTTCAGAGGGTGAAGAGGAAGGTTTCCCTTGGCCCCTACACCATCATCCAGTTCAATTATAGAGTTTGTTGGTTCAACATTCATTCAAAAATGTGTCAAAGCTTTTTGGTAATGGAGATAAAACAACGAATGAGACACCCTTTGCCCACAAGCAAAAAAACAAAACATTAAGGGGAAAGTAGACAAATTATCATTGTTCTTGGAAATATAATTTGGACTTCCAATTTCAGCTCAGAAATAAAGAGCTTGAAAGTCATCAAGCCCATCTTCACAAGAAAAATGCTAACAAACTGAAAATTAACAACTTTTCTTAGATCCATCAGAGAACTGAGGCCCCAGGGCAAAAACTCCAAAAACCAGAGGAAAAACAAAGTAACCATCTCGAAATAGCCCACAGCATTCTCCATAACAAAGGCCTTTCCCTCAAGAGAAACTACTTACCACAGCTTTTTTTCTACCTATTATTTAACCACAAAAAGAAATTAAGTACTAATGTATGTTACAACATACGTGTTACAACCTTGAAAGCATTATGCTAAGTGAAAGAAGCCAGTCACAAAAGTCCAAATACAGTATTTCATTTATATGGAATATCAGATATCAAATATGAATATCAAATAGGAAAATCAATAGAAACACAAAGTAGACTAGTGTTTGCCTAGGATTGGGAAGGTGCAGGGAGTTGGAAAGGATGGAGGGCATAGGGATAGGTAAGTAATAGTTAAAGGTAGAGGGTTTCTTTTTGAGGTGATGACATATTTTAAATTGGTGATGGTTGCAAATATCTTTGGATATAGTAGAAACCAATTAATTTGTACATTTTAAATTGGTAAGTTAAATGGTATGTGAATTACATATCAATAAAACCCTTTCAAAAAAAAAAGGGGAGAAAGATATATGATAATACTAATCAAAAGATAATTCTAGGCCAGGCACAGCGGCTCACCCCTGTAATCCCAGCACTTTGGGAGGCCGAGGCAGGAGCACTGCTTGAGCCCAAGAGTTCAAGACCAGCCTAGACAACACAGTGAGACCCCCATCTCTCCAAAAACGTTTAAAAATTAGCCAAGCATGGTGGCGTCCACCTATAGTCCCAGCTACTCGGGAGGCGGAGGCAGGAGAATCGCTTGAGCCTGGGAAGTCAAGGCTGCAGTGAACGATGATTGTGCCACTACACTCGAGCTTGGGCAACAGAATGAGACCTTGTCTCAAAAAAATAAAAAAAGGTAACTGCAATAGCTATATTAACTACAGACAAAGCAGACATCAGAAGGAAAATTATCAGGATGAAGAGAGGCATTACATAATGGCAAAAGAGTCAATTCTCCAAGAAGACATAAAAATCTTTTAACATGTATGTACTTAACAATTCACTGTTCACAATATGTAAGGCAAAAACCAATAGAACTGAAAAGATAAATAGACAAATCCAGTAATATAGTTGGAGACTCAGTACAACCTTGTCAGTAACTGGTAGATCAAGCAGGCAAAAAATCAGTAAGGATATTGTTGGCCTGAACAGCATTGTCAATCAACTTGATCTAATTGATATTTATAGAATAGTTCACCAACAACAAAATACACATTCCTCTCAAGTTCACATGAAACACTCACCAAAACAGACCACATTCTGGGCCATAAAACATACCCCGACAAATTTAAAATAGAAATCATACAAAGTATGCTCTCAGACTACAATGGAATTAGAGCCAGAAAACTTGCTGGAAAACTCCACAATATTGGAGAATAAACAACACACTTCTAAATAAACCACGGGTCAAGAGATAAGTCTCAAGGGAAATTTTTAAATATTTTGAACTAAACGAAAATGAAAATACAACTTATCAAAATGTGTGGGATGCAGCAAAAGCACTGCTTAGAGGGATATTCGTAGCATTAAAACACACATATTAGGAAAGAGGAAAGACCTGAAAATCAACAGTCTGAGCTTCCTCCTTAAAAACACAACAACAACAACAATAAAAGTTAGATAGGGCTGGGCATGGTGGCTCATGCCTCTAATCCCAGAGGCAGGAGGGTCACCTGAGGCCAGGAGCTCAAGATCAGCCTGAGCAATGTAGCAAGATTCTGTCTTGACCAAAAAAAAAAAAAAAGGCTAGAGAAAGAAGAGCAATTTAAGCCTAAAACAAGCACTAAAAAAAGAAAAGAAAGAGTAAAACCTAAGATGGAAATCAATGAAGTTCAAAATAGGAAGACAACAGAGAAAATCAATGAAACCAAAAGCTGACTGTTAACAGAAGGAATTGTGTCCTCCCCAAAATTCAAATGTTGAAGTCCTAACCCCTAGTAGCTCAGAATATGATGGTATTCAGAGACTGATAAATCACCTTTAAAGAGGTGATGAAGTTAAAATGAAGCCATTAGGGTGTTCTCTATTCTAATCTAACTGATATGGTTATAAGAGGAAATTTGGACACAAAAGAAGAGATGGCAGGGGCACACCTGTTCAGAGGGACAACTATGTGAACAAGCAATGAGAGGGCAACCAACCGCAAGCCAAGGAGAGGCCTCAGGAGAAACCAAATCTACTGACCTCTTGATCTTAAAGAGTTCTAAACTCAAGAACTGTGGAAAATAAACTTCTCTTTGGCCACCCAATATGTGGTATTTTATTATGACAGTCCTAGCAAAATAATACACTGGTTCTTTGAAAAGATCAAATAAATGGATAAAACTACACCTAAGGTAATAAAAAAAAAAAAAAAAGAGCAAAGACACAACTACCAATATCAGAAATAAAAAACGGGGATCATTACTGATTCTATAGTCATTAATAATAAAGAAATACTACAAAAAACTCAATGCCCACAAATTTCATAGTTGAGAGGAAATTAATTCTTTGAAAAACAAACTATCAAAACTCACACAAGGAGAAACAGGAAAACTGAAAAGCTCTATGTCTATCAAAGAAATTGAATCAATAATTAATAATCTTCTAAAAAAACAAATCACCAGGCCCAGGTGGTTTCAGCAGTGAATTCTCTCAAACATTTCAAGATGAAATGGTATCAGTTCTCTACAATCTCTTCCAGATAATAAAAACAGACAGAACATTGCCTAATTCATTCCATAAGGCCAGCATTACCCGCATATCAAAACCAAATAAAGGCATTACAAGAAAGGAAAACTATAGATCAATATCCCTTATGAACATAAACACAAAAATTCTCAACAAAATACCAGCAAATTAAATCCAATATGCATAAAAACTTATCTACCATCACAAATCAGATTTATTACAGGGATGGAAGACTGGTTTAACATTCAAAATCAATAAATGTAATCAACCACATCAATGGACTAAAGAAGAAACATCAAAGGACTGTACCAATTCACAAAGAAAACGTACTTGACAAAACCCAAAGCCCACTCATGAGAAAAATTCTCCACAAGCTAGGAATAGGGGAGAATGGCCTCAATTTAATACAGAACATTTGCAAAATACCTATAGCTAGCATTATACATAACAGTTCTCTAAGACTGAGAACAAAACAAGGATGTCCTCTCACCACTGCTATTCAACCCCTAGCTACTGAAATAAGAAAAGGGAACAAAAGACATACAAACTGGAAAGATGAAATAAAACCATATATATTCCTCAGATGACATAATCATCTATATAGAAAAGCCCACGGAACTGACCAAAAAAATAAAAATTAAAAAAAAATAACCTCCAAGAACAAGTAAATAAGTACAGCAAGGTCACAAGATATAAGGTTAATATACAAAAGTCAACTGCTTTCCCACATACCAACAATGAAAAATTCACATTTGTAATTCTTTTAAATACCATTAAAATAGCCCTCCAAAAATGAAATTCTTAGGTGTGAATCTAATAAAATATGTAAAGTACCTGTATGTGAAAAACTACAAAACACTGATAAAAAGCAAAAAGGACCGGGCACAGCAGCTCACATCTGTAATCCTAGCACTTTGGGAGGCCAAGATGAGAGGATCACCTGAGGTCAGGAGTTTGAGATCAGCCTAGTCAACATAGCAAGACCCCATCTCAATTTATTTTTTAAAAAAAATTATGTTTATATGAATGAACAAAAAGGTTTAAAATCTGTTATCTAATCTTCTACTAAAAAAAAAGAAAAAAAGAGAAATTAAATCCGAAGCAAGAAAAAAATTGACAATGAAGAGTAGAAATCAATTAGAAAATCAAACAGAGAAAAATACAAAGCCAAATCTTGGTTCTTCAAAGAGATCTACCGAAACAGACTAAGAAAAAAGAAAAGACACAAATTACCTAAATCAGGAATTAAAAGAGGCTACCACTACAAATTCTACAGACATGACAATAACGATAAATAAATGCTACAAGCAACTTTATGACAATAAATTCAACAATTTAGATAACTTGTACCATTTCTTTGAAAGGTACAAAATATAAAAACTGACACGAAAATAAATAGAAAATACGAAATTCCTTATGTTTAATAAATGAATTATATTTGTAAGAAAAAACCATCCCACAAATTATAATATGACCAGGTGGGTTTTATCTTAGAAATAGAAGGGTTTTAACATGCAGAAATCCATCAATATAACACACTATATTAACAGAATTAAGGAGAGAATCTACATGATCATTTCAATAGATGGATTTCACAAAATTCAACAAACACCCATTCATAATTAAAATTCTCTGCACTTTAGAAACTGATAAATTACATTGTATAACATGGTTATTAGAGTTAACAGATTGTATACTTGAAAACAGCCATGAGGGCAGGTCTTAAATGTTATCACTGCAAAAAAAAAAAAAAGTAAAACTATTGTTATAAATTTGTTTAATACAGTGGTTGCCTTGACATCCATTTTAGGCCTGACATAAGTTATCCGTAATCCAGCCAACCCTGTCACCTTTGGCCTAGTTAAAACTTTCTCTCCCTGTGTGGTGTTTGCCATATAGCCTACTTGTTCCTCACTAATCCAAAACCCAACACATCCCATAGCTGCTAACCACAATAAAACCCAGAGTCATATGAATAATACCAGAGTTATATGAATAAGCTCCCCCTTCACATTGTTCTCTTTAAACTAGCCAGTCCACAACCCACAGGGAAATCCCAAGGGATAATCCCCACAGACCTTAATAAAGGCATAATCCCACAGGTCTCCTCTTCCCGCCCACCCAGCGGCTGAATCCCCTATTTCCAGACTTCCCTTTGGCCTCACATTGGCATCCTAACCTCTCTAGTATCTATGTGTAATAAACTTCTTTCCTTTCATGCATTTTGGCTTCACTTCCTCATTGTGTCTCTCCTGACACAGCCATACTATAGTATTCTCAACATTATTGAAAGTTTTAAACAAATCTTAACTGTGTGAGGTGATAAATGTGTTAATTAGCTTGACTGTGCTAATCATTTCACAATGTACACATACATCAAAACATCACACTGTACATGATAAATATAACTTTTATCTATCAATTATCCTCAATAATGCTTGGGGGGAGAAACATACAGCTAATATCATAGTTAATAATGTCCACAGAGTTTGGGACCAAGGTAAAGATATTGGCTTTCACCACTTCTAATAAACATTATACTAAAAGTATCAGTTATTGCAATGAGGCAAGGAAAAAGAAAGGATAAGTATCAGAAAGGAAGAAATATAAATGATCCCATTTGCAGATGACAATGCTGCTTACATAGAAAGTTCCAGGGAATCTACAAAACAATTTCTACAACTAACAGATGAATTTAGAAAGTTACTGGATACAGGGTTAATATATAAAAACCAATTGTTTTCTTATATACTAGAGGCAAAAATTTACAAAGGACACCAAAAGCAGTAAGTCTCTTAATCATTCCCCCATGATTTCATCATGTACTCTAACAAAAGCCTAAATTAATCATTCAGTTACTACATTTATATTGACAGTTCTAATCTGCTTTAATTTAAAATTCATCAGCAAATAATAATTTATTGGCCAGGCACAGTGGCTCATGCCTGTAGTCCCAGCTGCTCAGGAAGCTGAGGTGGGAGGATCCCTTGAGCCCAAGAGGTGGAGGTTGCAGTAAGCCAAAACTGCACCACTGCACGCCAGACTGGGCAACAAAGTGAGATCCTGCCTCGAAAAATAATAATAATAATAATTTACTAAGTAAGCACTATATTAGGCACCATAGGGAGAAAAAAAACTGAACTAAATCTAATACAAGAACCCTACCAAAGAAAAATGTTGTGGAAGATATTTTAAAAAAAAAAAAAAAGAACCCTACCATCTACCAACTGGAAGGCACTTTTAACAAAAATGATGTAAGCACCAAGTATATTTGCCTTTTAAGTTAAACATACTTTAAGTTAAAACATACTTTTAGGTTAAATATTCCTTTGCTTACACATTATTTATTTTTTTATTTCTGATTTTGTTTTGTTTTGTCTTGTATTATTTTGTGTGGTCGGGGGTTAGCAGAACTTAAATTTTTTGACTAATTTCCACTCTTTAGACCACGAATAACCCGAAAGAAATGAATAAGTTGAACGAAACCATTTTTAAAGATCTGTGTAGAAAAGAATTATTTACATTGCCCTAACAGTTAATTTACCTTTCTTCACTGAAGCGACGACCAATCTTTACTTTACACTTGTCCTGGGGGAGGCATGCTGCTAGTAGAGGAACTGTACGCAACACTTTGTTTTCCTTTAATTAAAAAATGAATTGAAACATAGATTTTTACTTAGATATACACACTTTTAAATATTTTATAATGAACATCTGATTCATAACTTTATGTATAACTTTTACAAGCCTTTTACTAAAGACCACAGTTTAATAAAAAGAGGTAAAATTTCTCTGATTTATCAGTATTAACCGTAACACAAGCATACCTTTTTATTCTATTTGGGTATGTTTACGGGTTTACTGATCAAAGAAGATTACATTAATATATATAATGAATAAGATTATTAAAATGTAAATTTGTGTTTAACTAAATTGAATCATTTATTCTGACAAGTTTTTCATTTCACAAGTAATTACATTTTGCACTATGTCAGCTTGAAGATAATTGCCTAGATCTTTATGCCCAAACAGCAAGGAAGTGCTCAGAAAACAAAACAATGGGTTCTTCCTAGCATAGCCTCTTTATTTAAATTAAAAATTTTTTTTAAAAAGGAAGACAAACAATGTGGTATGTCGAAGGGACATAGAAGTCAATCTTAAAGAGCTCCCAATGGCTAAAACTGAACAATCTGAGCAACAAAATAAATAACACAGTATTGGATTATAACCCAAAGTACAAATTAGAGTCTGGAATGATATAAATAAATGACTTAATAAATAAATGGGGGAGAAGAAACAAATCTTCCTTACAAAAGAATTCCAGATAATAAATGTAAATACTACCCCCTCCAGAAGGTGGAGCTTAGTCTCTTCCTCCCACTTGAGTGTGGGCCGGATTTATGGCCTTCCTTCCAAAGAATATAGAGTATGGAAAGAGAACAAAAATAATAACTTTAGAGTGGAGAAATCTGGTGGCCGTTTCTGAAAATGCCATTAACTTGACTGTCATCAGTGGTTTCTTCAATGTCCTAGCTTCCAACACTGGAAACCATCTTTCTTGTTGCCACGAGAATTCTACCTTGAATCCCATAGAGTCATGTGATTAGTCACTCTGCCTTAGGTGGTTTTAGGACATTTTCCAATGTTTAATACAGTGTTCTTCTCCCCTTACCATCACCATGAGACTGTGACACAGACTTAATCACTTTCTAAACCTTTATCAAAGTAATACATGTATATATGTCAAATTAAATAGTGCCAAAAGATTTAAAATGCCACAGTTGTTCCCAGATGTACTCCCCAGTACCACTTACTGGAGGCAATCACTTTAACTCTTTTGGCTATTTCTTCTGGTAGTTATCTCCATATAACCACATAATAAACTTTGTTTTTCTATTTCTTATCAATTTTAGATATTATCCAAAATCTACCAATTATCATCATAACAGCTAATATTAAGGCACACAATTCTAAGTGCAATACACAGAGAGAAATATATCTTTTGCCATATCCATTTTACTAATGAGGAAACTGAAACACAAAGATGTTAATTAACTTGCCCAAAGTTCCATAGTTTATAGAACTATTAAGAATTTGAGCTTGGGCAGTCTAGCTCCACAGCCCTTAAGTACTGCCTCTCATAACAAATGAGGATTTAGCTATCTAACACCACTCCTTCCTCTCACATCTAATATTATTAGTTAAGTCAATAAAGAGTGTTGCATCTTCACGACTAAATATACATTATTCACAAAGGCCAAGTCGTTTAACATTTCTTTCTCGTAAAGCTTTTTGTTATTTTTGAGATAGCTTTTCTGTTTTTATCCTTAAGTAATTTTATATATATGTATACCTACTCTTTGAAATGCTCCATCATATCACCTCCATATCATCTACTCCACCAAGTCTTCTTTTCCCAAAGCCCCCTTCTAAAGCCTATCTAAATGGTTTTTAATAACTTTTTTATGGGAGAGTCAAAAAACTAGCATATCCTTTTATTGGAAATGGTGTGCTGAAGTTAAGCACAGGCAGCCCAGCACTCATAAGTTAGATGAAAACTGGAAAATTCCTTTGCTGAGAATGGCTGGGCAGGGTGGCTCATGCCTATAGTCCCAGCTCTTAGGGAAGCAGAGGCTGGAGGATACCTTGAGCCCTGGGTTTGAGACCTGTCTGGGCAATATAGTGAGACCCCATTCTTAAAAACAGAAAAAAATAATAATAGAAAGTTCTTTGCTGAGAAGGAAAAACTGTATGGATGCATTTGTATATGCATAAAATATATTTGTAGCACACACAATGATGAATGCATCATCTAAACCATAGATTAATGGTAAAAAAAAAAAAATTAAAAATAAGATATCTGAAAACATTAAAAAAAAAAAAAAAAAAAAAGGCCAAGCATGATGGCTCATGTCCACAATTCTAGCACCGTGGGAGGCTAAGGCAGGAGGATCACTCAAGGCCAGGAGTTCAAGACTAGCCTGGGCAACATAGTGAGACTCCATCTCTACAAAAAATAGAAAGAAAACATTAATATTGCCACAAATCAATGAAAACACCCATATTAAAAAAGCTATCTTATATCTGGAACCACACAATAATGAAAAGGCGCCATACTGTGTCTACTGCAAAATGAACGCAGTACTTACCATCAAATCTCAAGTGGTTTGGGGTTTTGTTTTGTTTTGTTTTTTAAGATAGGGTCTTGCTATATAGCCCAGGTGGGAGTGCAGTGTCACAATCATAGCTCATTGCAGCCTAAAACTCCTGGGCAGAAGGGATGCTCCCACCTCAGCCTCCCAAGTAGCTAGGCCTATAGGCATGTGCCACCACACTTGGCTAATTTTTTTATTTGTTTATAGAGATGGGGTCTCACTATGTTGTCCAGGCTGGTCTCAAACTTGTAGGCTCAAGTTATCCTCCTTCTTCAGCCTCCCAAAGTGCTTGAATTATAGGCATGAGCCACCACTCCTAGCCTCAAAAGTCAGGTTTTAACCAAAACTGCTATGGCCAGCAAGCTATCATTTTACATAAATTTTGAGCTGTACAATGTTTTAAGTTTAAATGCAGTAAAATAGTGCTAGTGACCAAAATTGTCACAATCCTGACAAAAGCATGATGCTGTTAAGACTGAGAAAAAGGTTAGGCCAGGCGCGGTGGCTCACGCCTGTAATCTCAGCACTTTGGGAGGCTGAGGCGGGCAGATCACGAGGTCAGGAGATC
>NW_012101266.1:2516964-2518772 GCF_000951045.1 Mandrillus leucophaeus | reverse complement strand
AAAGAAGTTTGCTAAAGCTGCATTCTTTTCAAAATGAAATACTAAAACTGAATTTAATCAATCAGACTTTAGACATGAGAATTTGGAGAAATTCAAGTAAATTCTTTACCACTTATATAGATTAACGTACCTCAAAAAAAAAAAATCTTACGTTAGTTATATTTAGAGAAAGAATACCTATAAGTTATCTGGTCCCTTTATTCAAAAAATGACACTTCTGATTTGCATTCCAAATCAAGAAGAGATCTCACATCAAAGAGAAACCTGGCAACTCTTCTATATCACTTTAAGTTGAGTAAACAATAAGATGATAAAATATTAAAATATAATTACCATGTAGAGAAAAATACTAATCAAACTTAGCCATCAACCAATACAGAGAGCTTAACAATTGGGAGAAGAAATTCAAATAGACGCCACCAAATTGTATTTGGCTAGAATTATACCAGAAGAGTATTTGCCTTTTCCATTTAACTTACCTTTTCTTACTGTTTGTCATTTTTATTTTACTTACTTTTTAGTGCTTTACTATTGTTTAGGTAACTCTTACACACAATATAAAGTTCGAATAGAATTAAAGGGTATACCTGCTATCTCTGTCCTCCAGCCTACGGTATTCTCTTCCTTTAGGGGCAACCAATGACCGGTTTTTTATGTGTCCTTCCAAAGGTATTATATGAATAAACATTTATATTTTACCATTAAATACTACATTTGGTATGTGTATTTATAACATGAAATTCATGGCCATGCACAGTGGCTCACGCCTGTAATCCCAGCACTTTGGGAGGCTGAGGCAGGTGGATCACCTGACGTCAAGAGTTCGAGACCAGCCTGGCCAATGTGGTGAAACCCTATCTCTACTAAAAATGCAAAAATCAACTGGGCATGGTGGTGGGTGCCTATAATCCCAGCTACTCAGGAGGTGGAGATAGGAGAATTGCTTGAACCCAGGAGACAGAGGTTGCAGTGACCTGAGATTGTGCCACTGCACTCCAGCCCAGGCGACAGAGCAAGACTCGTCTCAATAAATAAATAAATAAATAAATAAATAAATAAATAAATAAATAAATAAATAAATGTTTCATTATTTGAAAGAGATAAAAGATTAATTTCTTTTATACCTCTGTTAAAGTCTTCAAGTGATCCAGACTTGAGAAATTTAAAAAATAATTATTCCTTCTTAGAACGCTTGACTGGGTCTATGATAACCTCAGTTCCTAAATACTGAAAGAGTTTTAACTGTAGTTTATACTAAATATACTTCACAGTATGTATTGAGTAGTTTTGTATTAATTATAACTTCCTCCCCTCTTCATTAAGCAGCTAATCAAAAGTTACAAACACACATACACGCTGGCACATATGTATAATTGTACCTGTACAAGAGAGTATTAATTTTAAAATCTTTACCTATAACATGCATTATGAAATATACAAGTTTCTTCTATTCATCTAAAATAAACCAAAAATTTATTTATACATTCACTTTGTAAGAGTAAAATGCCAAAGTTACCTCTACTGTAGCAAGAAAAGACATCAAGGAACATACGCTATGACCACAATTTAAAAAGCAATGATTTTCTTAGCTCTTTATTCACAAAATCTCATTATTTCTTCATACAAAATTATTGGAGTTTTACATTTATATACTATTCAGTAACATAGATTTTGTGAAATGTTATCTCTCTCTAGAGCATATGACTCTATACTACCACATGAAATTAAAAAGAAACTATTTTTTTCCAAAGAGAAAGTATTTATCATCAACTTCAGCTAGGCCTATAGGCATGTGCCACCACACTTGG